>NW_026604675.1:0-15931 GCF_024763615.1 Phlebotomus papatasi
GGGAGTTTTTTTTTAATTTTTTAAAAATGCCAAAATCTGCTCTAGAAACCGCAATTCTTAAAATTTCTCAATGAAAATCACATTAGAATACTTCAAATAATTCTAGCAATCAATTAATATCTTTAGTTGAATTTTTTCTTGGAAAAATTCCCATTAAAAATCATCATGATCCCACCCTTGGGAGTTTTTTTTTAATTTTTTAAAAATGCCAAAATCTGCTCTAGAAACCGCAATTCTTAAAATTTCTCAATGAAAATCACATTAGAATACTTCAAATAATTCTAACAATCAATTAATATCTTTAGTTGAATTTTTTCTTGGAAAAATTCCCATTAAAAATCATCATGATCCCACCCTTGGGAGTTTTTTTTTAATTTTTTAAAAATGCCAAAATCTGCTCTAGAAACCGCAATTCTTAAAATTTCTCAATGAAAATCACATTAGAATACTTCAAATAATTCTAACAATCAATTAATATCTTTAGTTGAATTTTTTCTTGGAAAAATTCCCATTAAAAATCATCATGATCCCACCCTTGGGAGTTTTTTTTTAATTTTTTAAAAATGCCAAAATCTGCTCTAGAAACCGCAATTCTTAAAATTTCTCAATGAAAATCACATTAGAATACTTCAAATAATTCTAACAATCAATTAATATCTTTAGTTGAATTTTTTCTTGGAAAAATTCCCATTAAAAATCATCATGATCCCACCCTTGGGAGTTTTTTTTTTAATTTTTTAAAAATGCCAAAATCTGCTCTAGAAACCGCAATTCTTAAAATTTCTCAATGAAAATCATATTAGAATACTTCAAATAATTCTAACAATCAATTAATATCTTTAGTTGAATTTTTTCTTGGAAAAATTCCCATTAAAAATCATCATGATCCCACCCTTGGGAGTTTTTTTTTAATTTTTTAAAAATGCCAAAATCTGCTCTAGAAACCGCAATTCTTAAAATTTCTCAATGAAAATCACATTAGAATACTTCAAATAATTCTAACAATCAATTAATATCTTTAGTTGAATTTTTTCTTGGAAAAATTCCCATTAAAAATCATCATGATCCCACCCTTGGGAGTTTTTTTTTAATTTTTTAAAAATGCCAAAATCTGCTCTAGAAACCGCAATTCTTAAAATTTCTCAATGAAAATCACATTAGAATACTTCAAATAATTCTAACAATCAATTAATATCTTTAGTTGAATTTTTTCTTGGAAAAATTCCCATTAAAAATCATCATGATCCCACCCTTGGGAGTTTTTTTTTAATTTTTTAAAAATGCCAAAATCTGCTCTATAAACCGCAATTCTTAAAATTTCTCAATGAAAATCACATTAGAATACTTCAAATAATTCTAACAATCAATTAATATCTTTAGTTGAATTTTTTCTTGGAAAAATTCCCATTAAAAATCATCATGATCCCACCCTTGGGAGTTTTTTTTTAATTTTTTAGAAATGCCAAAATCTGCTCTAGAAACCGCAATTCTTAAAATTTCTCAATGAAAATCACATTAGAATACTTCAAATAATTCTAACAATCAATTAATATCTTTAGTTGAATTTTTTCTTGGAAAAATTCCCATTAAAAATCATCATGATCCCACCCTTGGGAGTTTTTTTTTAATTTTTTAAAAATGCCAAAATCTGCTCTAGAAACCGCAATTCTTAAAATTTCTCAATGAAAATCACATTAGAATACTTCAAATAATTCTAACAATCAATTAATATCTTTAGTTGAATTTTTTCTTGGAAAAATTCCCATTAAAAATCATCATGATCCCACCCTTGGGAGTTTTTTTTTATTTTTTAAAAATGCCAAAATCTGCTCTAGAAACCGCAATTCTTAAAATTTCTCAATGAAAATCACATTAGAATACTTCAAATAATTCTAACAATCAATTAATATCTTTAGTTGAATTTTTTCTTGCAAAAATTCCCATTAAAAATCATCATGATCCCACCCTTGGGAGTTTTTTTTAATTTTTTAAAAATGCCAAAATCTGCTCTATAAAACGCAATTCTTAAAATTTCTCAATGAAAATCACATTAGAATACTTCAAATAATTCTACCAATCAATTAATATCTTTAGTTGAATTTTTTCTTGGAAAAATTCCCATTAAAAATCATCATGATCCCACCCTTGGGAGTTTTTTTTTAATTTTTTAAAAATGCCAAAATCTGCTCTAGAAACCGCAATTCTTAAAATTTCTCAATGAAAATCACATTAGAATACTTCAAATAATTCTAACAATCAATTAATATCTTTAGTTGAATTTTTTCTTGGAAAAATTCCCATTAAAAATCATCATGATCCCACCCTCGGGAGTTTTTTTTTAATTTTTTAGAAATGCCAAAATCTGCTCTAGAAACCGCAATTCTTAAAATTTCTCAATGAAAATCACATTAGAATACTTCAAATAATTCTAACAATCAATTAATATCTTTAGTTGAATTTTTTCTTGGAAAAATTCCCATTAAAAATCATCATGATCCCACCCTTGGGAGTTTTTTTTTTTAATTTTTTAAAAATGCCAAAATCTGCTCTAGAAACCGCAATTCTTAAAATTTCTCAATGAAAATCACATTAGAATACTTCAAATAATTCTAACAATCAATTAATATCTTTAGTTGAATTTTTTCTTGGAAAAATTCCCATTAAAAATCATCATGATCCCACCCTTGGGAGTTTTTTTTTTTAATTTTTTAAAAATGCCAAAATCTGCTCTAGAAACCGCAATTCTTAAAATTTCTCAATGAAAATCACATTAGAATACTTCAAATAATTCTACCAATCAATTGATATCTTTAGTTGAATTTTTTCTTGGAAAAATTCCCATTAAAAATCATCATGATCCCACCCTTGGGAGTTTTTTTTTAATTTTTTAAAAATGCCAAAATCTGCTCTAGAAACCGCAATTCTTAAAATTTCTCAATGAAAATCGCATTAGAATACTTCAAATAATTCTAACAATCAATTAATATCTTTAGTTGAATTTTTTCTTGGAAAAATTCCCATTAAAAATCATCATGATCCCACCCTTGGGAGTTTTTTTTTTAATTTTTTAAAAATGCCAAAATCTGCTCTAGAAACCGCAATTCTTAAAATTTCTCAATGAAAATCACATTAGAATACTTCAAATAATTCTAACAATCAATTAATATCTTTAGTTGAATTTTTTCTTGGAAAAATTCCCATTAAAAATCATCATGATCCCACCCTTGGGAGTTTTTTTTTAATTTTTTAAAAATGCCAAAATCTGCTCTAGAAACCGCAATTCTTAAAATTTCTCAATGAAAATCACATTAGAATACTTCAAATAATTCTAACAATCAATTAATATCTTTAGTTGAATTTTTTCTTGGAAAAATTCCCATTAAAAATCATCATGATCCCACCCTTGGGAGTTTTTTTTTTAATTTTTTAAAAATGCCAAAATCTGCTCTAGAAACCGCAATTCTTAAAATTTCTCAATGAAAATCACATTAGAATACTTCAAATAATTCTAACAATCAATTAATATCTTTAGTTGAATTTTTTCTTGGAAAAATTCCCATTAAAAATCATCATGATCCCACCCTTGGGAGTTTTTTTTTTTAATTTTTTAAAAATGCCAAAATCTGCTCTAGAAACCGCAATTCTTAAAATTTCTCAATGAAAATCACATTAGAATACTTCAAATAATTCTAACAATCAATTAATATCTTTAGTTGAATTTTTTCTTGGAAAAATTCCCATTAAAAATCATTCATGATCCCACCCTTGGGAGTTTTTTTTTTAATTTTTTAAAAATGCCAAAATCTGCTCTAGAAACCGCAATTCTTAAAATTTCTCAATGAAAATCACATTAGAATACTTCAAATAATTCTAACAATCAATTAATATCTTTAGTTGATTTTTTTCTTGGAAAAATTCCCATTAAAAATCATCATGATCCCACCCTTGGGAGTTTTTTTTAATTTTTTAAAAATGCCAAAATCTGCTCTACAAACCGCAATTCTTAAAATTTCTCAATGAAAATCACATTAGAATACTCTCAATGAAAATCACATTAGAATACTTCTAATTCTACCAATCAATTAATATCTTTAGTTGAATTTTTTCTTGGAAAAATTCCCATTAAAAATCATCATGATCCCACCCTTGGGAGTTTTTTTTTAATTTTTTAAAAATGCCAAAATCTGCTCTAGAAACCGCAATTCTTAAAATTTCTCAATGAAAATCACATTAGAATACTTCAAATAATTCTAACAATCAATTAATATCTTTAGTTGAATTTTTTCTTGGAAAAATTCCCATTAAAAATCATCATGATCCCACCCTTGGGAGTTTTTTTTTAATTTTTTAAAAATGCCAAAATCTGCTCTAGAAACCGCAATTCTTAAAATTTCTCAATGAAAATCACATTAGAATACTTCAAATAATTCTAACAATCAATTAATATCTTTAGTTGAATTTTTTCTTGGAAAAATTCCCATTAAAAATCATCATGATCCCACCCTTGGGAGTTTTTTTTTAATTTTTTAAAAATGCCAAAATCTGCTCTATAAACCGCAATTCTTAAAATTTCTCAATGAAAATCACATTAGAATACTTCAAATAATTCTAACAATCAATTAATATCTTTAGGTGAATTTTTTCTTGGAAAAATTCCCATTAAAAATCATCATGATCCCACCCTTGGGAGTTTTTTTTTAATTTTTTAAAAATGCCAAAATCTGCTCTAGAAACCGCAATTCTTAAAATTTCTCAATGAAAATCACATTAGAATACTTCAAATAATTCTAACAATCAATTAATATCTTTAGTTGAATTTTTTCTTGGAAAAATTCCCATTAAAAATCATCATGATCCCACCCTTGGGAGTTTTTTTTTAATTTTTTAAAAATGCCAAAATCTGCTCTAGAAACCGCAATTCTTAAAATTTCTCAATGAAAATCACATTAGAATACTTCAAATAATTCTAACAATCAATTAATATCTTTAGTTGAATTTTTTCTTGGAAAAATTCCCATTAAAAATCATCATGATCCCACCCTTGGGAGTTTTTTTTTAATTTTTTAAAAATGCCAAAATCTGCTCTAGAAACCGCAATTCTTAAAATTTCTCAATGAAAATCACATTAGAATACTTCAAATAATTCTAACAATCAATTAATATCTTTAGTTGGATTTTTTCTTGGAAAAATTCCCATTAAAAATCATCATGATCCCACCCTTGGGAGTTTTTTTTTTAATTTTTTAAAAATGCCAAAATCTGCTCTAGAAACCGCAATTCTTAAAATTTCTCAATGAAAATCACATTAGAATACTTCAAATAATTCTAACAATCAATTAATATCTTTAGTTGAATTTTTTCTTGGAAAAATTCCCATTAAAAATCATCATGATCTCACCCTTGGGAGTTTTTTTTTAATTTTTTAAAAATGCCAAAATCTGCTCTAGAAACCGCAATTCTTAAAATTTCTCAATGAAAATCACATTAGAATACTTCAAATAATTCTAACAATCAATTAATATCTTTAGTTGAATTTTTTCTTGGAAAAATTCCCATTAAAAATCATCATGATCCCACCCTTGGGAGTTTTTTTTTAATTTTTTAAAAATGCCAAAATCTGCTCTAGAAACCGCAATTCTTAAAATTTCTCAATGAAAATCACATTAGAATACTTCAAATAATTCTAACAATCAATTAATATCTTTAGTTGAATTTTTTCTTAGAAAAATTCCCATTAAAAATCATCATGATCCCACCCTTGGGAGTTTTTTTTTTAATTTTTTAAAAATGCCAAAATCTGCTCTAGAAACCGCAATTCTTAAAATTTCTCAATGAAAATCACATTAGAATACTTCAAATAATTCTAACAATCAATTAATATCTTTAGTTGAATTTTTTCTTGGAAAAATTCCCATTAAAAATCATCATGATCCCACCCTTGGGAGAATTTTTTTTTTTTTTTTAATTTTTTAAAAATGCCAAAATCTGCTCTAGAAACCGCAATTCTTAAAATTTCTCAATGAAAATCACATTAGAATACTTCAAATAATTCTAACAATCAATTAATATCTTTAGTTGAATTTTTTCTTGGAAAAATTCCCATTAAAAATCATCATGATCCCACCCTTGGGAGTTTTTTTTTTATTCTTTTTTTAAAAATGCCAAAATCTGCTCTATAAACCGCAATTCTTAAAATTTCTCAATGAAAATCACATTAGAATACTTCAAATAATTCTACCAATCAATTGATATCTTTAGTTGAATTTTTTCTTGGAAAAATTCCCATTAAAAATCATCATGATCCCACCCTTGGGAGTTTTTTTTTAATTTTTTAAAAATGCCAAAATCTGCTCTAGAAACCGCAATTCTTAAAATTTCTCAATGAAAATCGCATTAGAATACTTCAAATAATTCTAACAATCAATTAATATCTTTAGTTGAATTTTTTCTTGGAAAAATTCCCATTAAAAATCATCATGATCCCACCCTTGGGAGTTTTTTTTTTAATTTTTTAAAAATGCCAAAATCTGCTCTAGAAACCGCAATTCTTAAAATTTCTCAATGAAAATCACATTAGAATACTTCAAATAATTCTAACAATCAATTAATATCTTTAATTGAATTTTTTCTTGGAAAAATTCCCATTAAAAATCATCATGATCCCACCCTTGGGAGTTTTTTTTTAATTTTTTAAAAATGCCAAAATCTGCTCTAGAAACCGCAATTCTTAAAATTTCTCAATGAAAATCACATTAGAATACTTCAAATAATTCTAACAATCAATTAATATCTTTAGTTGAATTTTTTCTTGGAAAAATTCCCATTAAAAATCATCATGATCCCACCCTTGGGAGTTTTTTTTAGAATACTTCAAATAATTCTAACAATAAGTTTTTTTTTAATTTTTTAAAAATGCCAAAATCTGCTCTAGAAACCGCAATTCTTAAAATTTCTCAATGAAAATCACATTAGAATACTTCAAATAATTCTAACAATCAATTAATATCTTTAGTTGAATTTTTTCTTGGAAAAATTCCCATTAAAAATCATGAAAATCACATGATCCCACCCTTGGGAGATCCCACCCTTGGGAGTTTTTTTTAATTTTTTAAAAATGCCAAAATCTGCTCTAGAAACCGCAATTCTTAAAATTTCTCAATGAAAATCACATTAGAATACTTCAAATAATTCTAACAATCAATTAATATCTTTAGTTGAATTTTTTCTTAGAAAAATTCCCATTAAAAATCATCATGATCCCACCCTTGGGAGTTTTTTTTTTAATTTTTTAAAAATGCCAAAATCTGCTCTAGAAACCGCAATTCTTAAAATTTCTCAATGAAAATCACATTAGAATACTTCAAATAATTCTAACAATCAATTAATATCTTTAGTTGAATTTTTTCTTGGAAAAATTCCCATTAAAAATCATCATGATCCCACCCTTGGGAGTTTTTTTTTAATTTTTTAAAAATGCCAAAATCTGCTCTAGAAACCGCAATTCTTAAAATTTCTCAATGAAAATCACATTAGAATACTTCAAATAATTCTAACAATCAATTAATATCTTTAGTTGAATTTTTTCTTGGAAAAATTCCCATTAAAAATCATTATGATCCCACCCTTGGGAGTTTTTTTTTAATTTTTTAAAAATGCCAAAATCTGCTCTAGAAACCGCAATTCTTAAAATTTCTCAATGAAAATCACATTAGAATACTTCAAATAATTCTAACAATCAATTAATATCTTTAGTTGAATTTTTTCTTGGAAAAATTCCCATTAAAAATCATCATGATCCCACCCTTGGGAGTTTTTTTTTAATTTTTTAAAAATGCCAAAATCTGCTCTAGAAACCGCAATTCTTAAAATTTCTCAATGAAAATCACATTAGAATACTTCAAATAATTCTAACAATCAATTAATATCTTTAGTTGAATTTTTTCTTGGAAAAATTCCCATTAAAAATCATCATGATCCCACCCTTGGGAGTTTTTTTTTAATTTTTTAAAAATGCCAAAATCTGCTCTAGAAACCGCAATTCTTAAAATTTCTCAATGAAAATCACATTAGAATACTTCAAATAATTCTAACAATCAATTAATATCTTTAGTTGAATTTTTTCTTGGAAAAATTCCCATTAAAAATCATCATGATCCCACCCTTGGGAGTTTTTTTTTAATTTTTTAAAAATGCCAAAATCTGCTCTAGAAACCGCAATTCTTAAAATTTCTCAATGAAAATCACATTAGAATACTTCAAATAATTCTAACAATCAATTAATATCTTTAGTTGAATTTTTTCTTGGAAAAATTCCCATTAAAAATCATCATGATCCCACCCTTGGGAGTTTTTTTTTAATTTTTTAAAAATGCCAAAATCTGCTCTAGAAACCGCAATTCTTAAAATTTCTCAATGAAAATCACATTAGAATACTTCAAATAATTCTAACAATCAATTAATATCTTTAGTTGAATTTTTTCTTGGAAAAATTCCCATTAAAAATCATCATGATCCCACCCTTGGGAGTTTTTTTTTAATTTTTTAAAAATGCCAAAATCTGCTCTATAGAAACCGCAATTCTTAAAATTTCTCAATGAAAATCACATTAGAATACTTCAAATAATTCTAACAATCAATTAATATCTTTAGAATACTTCAAATAATTCTAACAATCAATTAATATCTTTAGTTGAATTTTTTCTTGGAAAAATTCCCATTAAAAATCATCATGATCCCACCCTTGGGAGTTTTTTTTTAATTTTTTAAAAATGCCAAAATCTGCTCTAGAAACCGCAATTCTTAAAATTTCTCAATGAAAATCACATTAGAATACTTCAAATAATTCTAACAATCAATTAATATCTTTAGTTGAATTTTTTCTTGGAAAAATTCCCATTAAAAATCATCATGATCCCACCCTTGGGAGTTTTTTTTTAATTTTTTAAAAATGCCAAAATCTGCTCTATAAACCGCAATTCTTAAAATTTCTCAATGAAAATCACATTAGAATACTTCAAATAATTCTAACAATCAATTAATATCTTTAGGTGAATTTTTTCTTGGAAAAATTCCCATTAAAAATCATCATGATCCCACCCTTGGGAGTTTTTTTTTAATTTTTTAAAAATGCCAAAATCTGCTCTAGAAACCGCAATTCTTAAAATTTCTCAATGAAAATCACATTAGAATACTTCAAATAATTCTAACAATCAATTAATATCTTTAGTTGAATTTTTTCTTGGAAAAATTCCCATTAAAAATCATCATGATCCCACCCTTGGGAGTTTTTTTTTAATTTTTTAAAAATGCCAAAATCTGCTCTAGAAACCGCAATTCTTAAAATTTCTCAATGAAAATCACATTAGAATACTTCAAATAATTCTAACAATCAATTAATATCTTTAGTTGAATTTTTTCTTGGAAAAATTCCCATTAAAAATCATCATGATCCCACCCTTGGGAGTTTTTTTTTTAATTTTTTAAAAATGCCAAAATCTGCTCTAGAAACCGCAATTCTTAAAATTTCTCAATGAAAATCACATTAGAATACTTCAAATAATTCTAACAATCAATTAATATCTTTAGTTGGATTTTTTCTTGGAAAAATTCCCATTAAAAATCATCATGATCCCACCCTTGGGAGAATTTTTTCTTTTTTTTTTTAATTTTTTAAAAATGCCAAAATCTGCTCTAGAAACCGCAATTCTTAAAATTTCTCAATGAAAATCACATTAGAATACTTCAAATAATTCTAACAATCAATTAATATCTTTAGTTGAATTTTTTCTTGGAAAAATTCCCATTAAAAATCATCATGATCCCACCCTTGGGAGTTTTTTTTTAATTTTTTAAAAATGCCAAAATCTGCTCTAGAAACCGCAATTCTTAAAATTTCTCAATGAAAATCACATTAGAATACTTCAAATAATTCTAACAATCAATTAATATCTTTAGTTGAATTTTTTCTTGGAAAAATTCCCATTAAAAATCATCATGATCCCACCCTTGGGAGTTTTTTTTTTAATTTTTTAAAAATGCCAAAATCTGCTCTAGAAACCGCAATTCTTAAAATTTCTCAATGAAAATCACATTAGAATACTTCAAATAATTCTAACAATCAATTAATATCTTTAGTTGAATTTTTTCTTGGAAAAATTCCCATTAAAAATCATCATGATCCCACCCTTGGGAGTTTTTTTTTAATTTTTTAAAAATGCCAAAATCTGCTCTAGAAACCGCAATTCTTAAAATTTCTCAATGAAAATCACATTAGAATACTTCAAATAATTCTAACAATCAATTAATATCTTTAGTTGAATTTTTTCTTGGAAAAATTCCCATTAAAAATCATCATGATCCCACCCTTGGGAGTTTTTTTTTTAATTTTTTAAAAATGCCAAAATCTGCTCTAGAAACCGCAATTCTTAAAATTTCTCAATGAAAATCACATTAGAATACTTCAAATAATTCTAACAATCAATTAATATCTTTAGTTGAATTTTTTCTTGGAAAAATTCCCATTAAAAATCATCATGATCCCACCCTTGGGAGTTTTTTTTTAATTTTTTAAAAATGCCAAAATCTGCTCTAGAAACCGCAATTCTTAAAATTTCTCAATGAAAATCACATTAGAATACTTCAAATAATTCTAACAATCAATTAATATCTTTAGTTGAATTTTTTCTTGGAAAAATTCCCATTAAAAATCATCATGATCCCACCCTTGGGAGTTTTTTTTTTTAATTTTTTAAAAATGCCAAAATCTGCTCTAGAAACCGCAATTCTTAAAATTTCTCAATGAAAATCACATTAGAATACTTCAAATAATTCTAACAATCAATTAATATCTTTAGTTGAATTTTTTCTTGGAAAAATTCCCATTAAAAATCATCATGATCCCACCCTTGGGAGTTTTTTTTTTAATTTTTTAAAAATGCCAAAATCTGCTCTAGAAACCGCAATTCTTAAAATTTCTCAATGAAAATCACATTAGAATACTTCAAATAATTCTAACAATCAATTAATATCTTTAGTTGAATTTTTTCTTGGAAAAATTCCCATTAAAAATCATCATGATCCCACCCTTGGGAGTTTTTTTTTAATTTTTTAAAAATGCCAAAATCTGCTCTAGAAACCGCAATTCTTAAAATTTCTCAATGAAAATCACATTAGAATACTTCAAATAATTCTAACAATCAATTAATATCTTTAGTTGAATTTTTTCTTGGAAAAATTCCCATTAAAAATCATCTAACAATCAATTAATATCTTTAGTTGAATTTTTTCTTGGAAAAATTCCCATTAAAAATCATCATGATCCCACCCTTGGGAGTTTTTTTTTTAATTTTTTAAAAATGCCAAAATCTGCTCTAGAAACCGCAATTCTTAAAATTTCTCAATGAAAATCACATTAGAATACTTCAAATAATTCTAACAATCAATTAATATCTTTAGTTGAATTTTTTCTTGGAAAAATTCCCATTAAAAATCATCATGATCCCACCCTTGGGAGTTTTTTTTTTAATTTTTTAAAAATGCCAAAATCTGCTCTAGAAACCGCAATTCTTAAAATTTCTCAATGAAAATCACATTAGAATACTTCAAATAATTCTAACAATCAATTAATATCTTTAGTTGAATTTTTTCTTGGAAAAATTCCCATTAAAAATCATCATGATCCCACCCTTGGGAGTTTTTTTTTAATTTTTTAAAAATGCCAAAATCTGCTCTAGAAACCGCAATTCTTAAAATTTCTCAATGAAAATCACATTAGAATACTTCAAATAATTCTAACAATCAATTAATATCTTTAGTTGAATTTTTTCTTGGAAAAATTCCCATTAAAAATCATCATGATCCCACCCTTGGGAGTTTTTTTTAATTTTTTAAAAATGCCAAAATCTGCTCTACAAACCGCAATTCTTAAAATTTCTCAATGAAAATCACATTAGAATACTTCAAATAATTCTACCAATCAATTAATATCTTTAGTTGAATTTTTTCTTGGAAAAATTCCCATTAAAAATCATCATGATCCCACCCTTGGGAGTTTTTTTTTAATTTTTTAAAAATGCCAAAATCTGCTCTAGAAACCGCAATTCTTAAAATTTCTCAATGAAAATCACATTAGAATACTTCAAATAATTCTAACAATCAATTAATATCTTTAGTTGAATTTTTTCTTGGAAAAATTCCCATTAAAAATCATCATGATCCCACCCTTGGGAGTTTTTTTTTAATTTTTTAAAAATGCCAAAATCTGCTCTAGAAACCGCAATTCTTAAAATTTCTCAATGAAAATCACATTAGAATACTTCAAATAATTCTAACAATCAATTAATATCTTTAGTTGAATTTTTTCTTGGAAAAATTCCCATTAAAAATCATCATGATCCCACCCTTGGGAGTTTTTTTTTAATTTTTTAAAAATGCCAAAATCTGCTCTAGAAACCGCAATTCTTAAAATTTCTCAATGAAAATCACATTAGAATACTTCAAATAATTCTAACAATCAATTAATATCTTTAGTTGAATTTTTTCTTGGAAAAATTCCCATTAAAAATCATCATGATCCCACCCTTGGGAGTTTTTTTTTAATTTTTTAAAAATGCCAAAATCTGCTCTAGAAACCGCAATTCTTAAAATTTCTCAATGAAAATCACATTAGAATACTTCAAATAATTCTAACAATCAATTAATATCTTTAGTTGAATTTTTTCTTGGAAAAATTCCCATTAAAAATCATCATGATCCCACCCTTGGGAGTTTTTTTTTTAATTTTTTAAAAATGCCAAAATCTGCTCTAGAAACCGCAATTCTTAAAATTTCTCAATGAAAATCACATTAGAATACTTCAAATAATTCTAACAATCAATTAATATCTTTAGTTGAATTTTTTCTTGGAAAAATTCCCATTAAAAATCATCATGATCCCACCCTTGGGAGTTTTTTTTAATTTTTTTTTTTAATTTTTTAAAAATGCCAAAATCTGCTCTAGAAACCGCAATTCTTAAAATTTCTCAATGAAAATCACATTAGAATACTTCAAATAATTCTAACAATCAATTAATATCTTTAGTTGAATTTTTTCTTGGAAAAATTCCCATTAAAAATCATCATGATCCCACCCTTGGGAGTTTTTTTTTTTAATTTTTTAAAAATGCCAAAATCTGCTCTAGAAACCGCAATTCTTAAAATTTCTCAATGAAAATCACATTAGAATACTTCAAATAATTCTAACAATCAATTAATATCTTTAGTTGAATTTTTTCTTGGAAAAATTCCCATTAAAAATCATCATGATCCCACCCTTGGGAGTTTTTTTTTAATTTTTTAAAAATGCCAAAATCTGCTCTAGAAACCGCAATTCTTAAAATTTCTCAATGAAAATCACATTAGAATACTTCAAATAATTCTAACAATCAATTAATATCTTTAGTTGAATTTTTTCTTGGAAAAATTCCCATTAAAAATCATCATGATCCCACCCTTGGGAGTTTTTTTTTAATTTTTTAAAAATGCCAAAATCTGCTCTAGAAACCGCAATTCTTAAAATTTCTCAATGAAAATCACATTAGAATACTTCAAATAATTCTAACAATCAATTAATATCTTTAGTTGAATTTTTTCTTGGAAAAATTCCCATTAAAAATCATCATGATCCCACCCTTGGGAGTTTTTTTTTAATTTTTTAAAAATGCCAAAATCTGCTCTAGAAACCGCAATTCTTAAAATTTCTCAATGAAAATCACATTAGAATACTTCAAATAATTCTAACAATCAATTAATATCTTTAGTTGAATTTTTTCTTGGAAAAATTCCCATTAAAAATCATCATGATCCCACCCTTGGGAGTTTTTTTTTTAATTTTTTAAAAATGCCAAAATCTGCTCTAGAAACCGCAATTCTTAAAATTTCTCAATGAAAATCACATTAGAATACTTCAAATAATTCTAACAATCAATTAATATCTTTAGTTGAATTTTTTCTTGGAAAAATTCCCATTAAAAATCATCATGATCCCACCCTTGGGAGTTTTTTTTTAATTTTTTAAAAATGCCAAAATCTGCTCTAGAAACCGCAATTCTTAAAATTTCTCAATGAAAATCACATTAGAATACTTCAAATAATTCTACCAATCAATTAATATCTTTAGTTGAATTTTTTCTTGGAAAAATTCCCATTAAAAATCATCATGATCCCACCCTTGGGAGTTTTTTTTTAATTTTTTAAAAATGCCAAAATCTGCTCTAGAAACCGCAATTCTTAAAATTTCTCAATGAAAATCACATTAGAATACTTCAAATAATTCTAACAATCAATTAATATCTTTAGTTGAATTTTTTCTTGGAAAAATTCCCATTAAAAATCATCATGATCCCACCCTTGGGAGTTTTTTTTTAATTTTTTAAAAATGCCAAAATCTGCTCTAGAAACCGCAATTCTTAAAATTTCTCAATGAAAATCACATTAGAATACTTCAAATAATTCTAACAATCAATTAATATCTTTAGTTGAATTTTTTCTTGGAAAAATTCCCATTAAAAATCATCATGATCCCACCCTTGGGAGTTTTTTTTTAATTTTTTAAAAATGCCAAAATCTGCTCTAGAAACCGCAATTCTTAAAATTTCTCAATGAAAATCACATTAGAATACTTCAAATAATTCTAACAATCAATTAATATCTTTAGTTGAATTTTTTCTTGGAAAAATTCCCATTAAAAATCATCATGATCCCACCCTTGGGAGTTTTTTTTTTAATTTTTTAAAAATGCCAAAATCTGCTCTAGAAACCGCAATTCTTAAAATTTCTCAATGAAAATCACATTAGAATACTTCAAATAATTCTAACAATCAATTAATATCTTTAGTTGAATTTTTTCTTGGAAAAATTCCCATTAAAAATCATCATGATCCCACCCTTGGGAGTTTTTTTTTAATTTTTTAAAAATGCCAAAATCTGCTCTAGAAACCGCAATTCTTAAAATTTCTCAATGAAAATCACATTAGAATACTTCAAATAATTCTAACAATCAATTAATATCTTTAGTTGAATTTTTTCTTGGAAAAATTCCCATTAAAAATCATCATGATCCCACCCTTGGGAGTTTTTTTTAATTTTTTAAAAATGCCAAAATCTGCTCTAGAAACCGCAATTCTTAAAATTTCTCAATGAAAATCACATTAGAATACTTCAAATAATTCTAACAATCAATTAATATCTTTAGTTGAATTTTTTCTTGGAAAAATTCCCATTAAAAATCATCATGATCCCACCCTTGGGAGTTTTTTTTTAATTTTTTAAAAATGCCAAAATCTGCTCTAGAAACCGCAATTCTTAAAATTTCTCAATGAAAATCACATTAGAATACTTCAAATAATTCTAACAATCAATTAATATCTTTAGTTGAATTTTTTCTTGGAAAAATTCCCATTAAAAATCATCATGATCCCACCCTTGGGAGTTTTTTTTTAATTTTTTAAAAATGCCAAAATCTGCTCTAGAAACCGCAATTCTTAAAATTTCTCAATGAAAATCACATTAGAATACTTCAAATAATTCTAACAATCAATTAATATCTTTAGTTGAATTTTTTCTTGGAAAAATTCCCATTAAAAATCATCATGATCCCACCCTTGGGAGTTTTTTTTTAATTTTTTAAAAATGCCAAAATCTGCTCTAGAAACCGCAATTCTTAAAATTTCTCAATGAAAATCACATTAGAATACTTCAAATAATTCTAACAATCAATTAATATCTTTAGTTGAATTTTTTCTTGGAAAAATTCCCATTAAAAATCATCATGATCCCACCCTTGGGAGTTTTTTTTTAATTTTTTAAAAATGCCAAAATCTGCTCTAGAAACCGCAATTCTTAAAATTTCTCAATGAAAATCACATTAGAATACTTCAAATAATTCTAACAATCA
>NW_026604676.1:0-15907 GCF_024763615.1 Phlebotomus papatasi
AAATTCAACTAAAGATATTAATTGATTGTTAGAATTATTTGAAGTATTCTAATGTGATTTTCATTGAGAAATTTTAAGAATTGCGGTTTCTAGAGCAGATTTTGGCATTTTTAAAAAATTAAAAAAAAAACTCCCAAGGGTGGGATCATGATGATTTTTAATGGGAATTTTTCCAAGAAAAAATTCAACTAAAGATATTAATTGATTGTTAGAATTATTTGAAGTATTCTAATGTGATTTTCATTGAGAAATTTTAAGAATTGCGGTTTCTAGAGCAGATTTTGGCATTTTTAAAAAATTAAAAAAAAAACTCCCAAGGGTGGGATCATGATGATTTTGAATGGGAATTTTTCCAAGAAAAAATTCAACTAAAGATATTAATTGATTGTTAGAATTATTTGAAGTATTCTAATGTGATTTTCATTGAGAAATTTTAAGAATTGCGGTTTCTAGAGCAGATTTTGGCATTTTTAAAAAATTAAAAAAAAAAACTCCCAAGGGTGGGATCATGATGATTTTTAATGGGAATTTTTCCAAGAAAAAATTCAACTAAAGATATTAATTGATTGTTAGAATTATTTGAAGTATTCTAATGTGATTTTCATTGAGAAATTTTAAGAATTGCGGTTTCTAGAGCAGATTTTGGCATTTTTAAAAAATTAAAAAAAACTCCCAAGGGTGGGATCATGATGATTTTTAATGGGAATTTTTCCAAGAAAAAATTCAACTAAAGATATTAATTGATTGTTAGAATTATTTGAAGTATTCTAATGTGATTTTCATTGAGAAATTTTAAGAATTGCGGTTTCTAGAGCAGATTTTGGCATTTTTAAAAAATTAAAAAAAACTCCCAAGGGTGGGATCATGATGATTTTTAATGGGAATTTTTCCAAGAAAAAATTCAACTAAAGATATTAATTGATTGTTAGAATTATTTGAAGTATTCTAATGTGATTTTCATTGAGAAATTTTAAGAATTGCGGTTTCTAGAGCAGATTTTGGCATTTTTAAAAAATTAAAAAAAAACTCCCAAGGGTGGGATCATGATGATTTTTAATGGGAATTTTTCCAAGAAAAAATTCAACTAAAGATATTAATTGATTGTTACAATTATTTGAAGTATTCTAATGTGATTTTCATTGAGAAATTTTAAGAATTGCGGTTTCTAGAGCAGATTTTGGCATTTTTAAAAAATTAAAAAAAAACTCCCAAGGGTGGGATCATGATGATTTTTAATGGGAATTTTTCCAAGAAAAAATTCAACTAAAGATATTAATTGATTGTTAGAATTATTTGAAGTATTCTAATGTGATTTTCATTGAGAAATTTTAAGAATTGCGGTTTCTAGAGCAGATTTTGGCATTTTTAAAAAATTAAAAAAAAAACTCCCAAGGGTGGGATCATGATGATTTTTAATGGGAATTTTTCCAAGAAAAAATTCAACTAAAGATATTAATTGATTGTTAGAATTATTTGAAGCATTCTAATGTGATTTTCATTGAGAAATTTTAAGAATTGCGGTTTCTAGAGCAGATTTTGGCATTTTTAAAAAATTAAAAAAAAAACTCCCAAGGGTGGGATCATGATGATTTTTAATGGGAATTTTTCCAAGAAAAAATTCAACTAAAGATATTAATTGATTGTTAGAATTATTTGAAGTATTCTAATGTGATTTTCATTGAGAAATTTTAAGAATTGCGGTTTCTAGAGCAGATTTTGGCATTTTTAAAAAATTAAAAAAAACTCCCAAGGGTGGGATCATGATGATTTTTAATGGGAATTTTTCCAAGAAAAAATTCTACTAAAGATATTAATTGATTGTTAGAATTATTTGAAGTATTCTAATGTGATTTTCATTGAGAAATTTTAAGAATTGCGGTTTCTAGAGCAGATTTTGGCATTTTTAAAAAATTAAAAAAAAACTCCCAAGGGTGGGATCATGATGATTTTTAATGGGAATTTTTCCAAGAAAAAATTCAACTAAAGATATTAATTGATTGTTAGAATTATTTGAAGTATTCTAATGTGATTTTCATTGAGAAATTTTAAGAATTGCGGTTTCTAGAGCAGATTTTGGCATTTTTAAAAAATTAAAAAAAAACTCCCAAGGGTGGGATCATAATGATTTTTAATGGGAATTTTTCCAAGAAAAAATTCAACTAAAGATATTAATTGATTGTTACAATTATTTGAAGTATTCTAATGTGATTTTCATTGAGAAATTTTAAGAATTGCGGTTTCTAGAGCAGATTTTGGCATTTTTAAAAAATTAAAAAAAAACTCCCAAGGGTGGGATCATGATGATTTTTAATGGGAATTTTTCCAAGAAAAAATTCAACTAAAGATATTAATTGATTGTTAGAATTATTTGAAGTATTCTAATGTGATTTTCATTGAGAAATTTTAAGAATTGCGGTTTCTAGAGCAGATTTTGGCATTTTTAAAAAATTAAAAAAAAACTCCCAAGGGTGGGATCATAATGATTTTTAATGGGAATTTTTCCAAGAAAAAATTCAACTAAAGATATTAATTGATTGTTACAATTATTTGAAGTATTCTAATGTGATTTTCATTGAGAAATTTTAAGAATTGCGGTTTCTAGAGCAGATTTTGGCATTTTTAAAAAATTAAAAAAAAAACTCCCAAGGGTGGGATCATGATGATTTTGAATGGGAATTTTTCCAAGAAAAAATTCAACTAAAGATATTAATTGATTGTTAGAATTATTTGAAGTATTCTAATGTGATTTTCATTGAGAAATTTTAAGAATTGCGGTTTCTAGAGCAGATTTTGGCATTTTTAAAAAATTAAAAAAAAAACTCCCAAGGGTGGGATCATGATGATTTTTAATGGGAATTTTTCCAAGAAAAAATTCAACTAAAGATATTAATTGATTGTTACAATTATTTGAAGTATTCTAATGTGATTTTCATTGAGAAATTTTAAGAATTGCGGTTTCTAGAGCAGATTTTGGCATTTTTAAAAAATTAAAAAAAACTCCCAAGGGTGGGATCATGATGATTTTTAATGGGAATTTTTCCAAGAAAAAATTCAACTAAAGATATTAATTGATTGTTAGAATTATTTGAAGTATTCTAATGTGATTTTCATTGAGAAATTTTAAGAATTGCGGTTTCTAGAGCAGATTTTGGCATTTTTAAAAAATTAAAAAAAAAACTCCCAAGGGTGGGATCATGATGATTTTTAATGGGAATTTTTCCAAGAAAAAATTCAACTAAAGATATTAATTGATTGTTAGAATTATTTGAAGTATTCTAATGTGATTTTCATTGAGAAATTTTAAGAATTGCGGTTTCTAGAGCAGATTTTGGCATTTTTAAAAAATTAAAAAAAAAACTCCCAAGGGTGGGATCATGATGATTTTGAAAATTTTTCCAAGAAAAAATTCAACCTAATGTGATTTTCATTGAGAAATTTTAAGAATTGCGGTTTCTAGAGCAGATTTTGGACTCCCAAGGGTGGGATCATGATGATTTTGAATGGGAATTTTTCCAAGAAAAAATTCAACTAAAGATATTAATTGATTGTTAGAATTATTTGAAGTATTCTAATGTGATTTTCATTGAGAAATTTTAAGAATTGCGGTTTCTAGAGCAGATTTTGGCATTTTTAAAAAATTAAAAAAAAAACTCCCAAGGGTGGGATCATGATGATTTTTAATGGGAATTTTTCCAAGAAAAAATTCAACTAAAGATATTAATTGATTGTTAGAATTATTTGAAGTATTCTAATGTGATTTTCATTGAGAAATTTTAAGAATTGCGGTTTCTAGAGCAGATTTTGGCATTTTTAAAAAATTAAAAAAAACTCCCAAGGGTGGGATCATGATGATTTTTAATGGGAATTTTTCCAAGAAAAAATTCAACTAAAGATATTAATTGATTGTTAGAATTATTTGAAGTATTCTAATGTGATTTTCATTGAGAAATTTTAAGAATTGCGGTTTCTAGAGCAGATTTTGGCATTTTTAAAAAATTAAAAAAAAACTCCCAAGGGTGGGATCATAATGATTTTTAATGGGAATTTTTCCAAGAAAAAATTCAACTAAAGATATTAATTGATTGTTACAATTATTTGAAGTATTCTAATGTGATTTTCATTGAGAAATTTTAAGAATTGCGGTTTCTAGAGCAGATTTTGGCATTTTTAAAAAATTAAAAAAAAACTCCCAAGGGTGGGATCATGATGATTTTTAATGGGAATTTTTCCAAGAAAAAATTCAACTAAAGATATTAATTGATTGTTAGAATTATTTGAAGTATTCTAATGTGATTTTCATTGAGAAATTTTAAGAATTGCGGTTTCTAGAGCAGATTTTGGCATTTTTAAAAAATTAAAAAAAAAACTCCCAAGGGTGGGATCATGATGATTTTTAATGGGAATTTTTCCAAGAAAAAATTCAACTAAAGATATTAATTGATTGTTACAATTATTTGAAGTATTCTAATGTGATTTTCATTGAGAAATTTTAAGAATTGCGGTTTCTAGAGCAGATTTTGGCATTTTTAAAAAATTAAAAAAAACTCCCAAGGGTGGGATCATGATGATTTTTAATGGGAATTTTTCCAAGAAAAAATTCAACTAAAGATATTAATTGATTGTTAGAATTATTTGAAGTATTCTAATGTGATTTTCATTGAGAAATTTTAAGAATTGCGGTTTCTAGAGCAGATTTTGGCATTTTTAAAAAATTAAAAAAAAACTCCCAAGGGTGGGATCATAATGATTTTTAATGGGAATTTTTCCAAGAAAAAATTCAACTAAAGATATTAATTGATTGTTACAATTATTTGAAGTATTCTAATGTGATTTTCATTGAGAAATTTTAAGAATTGCGGTTTCTAGAGCAGATTTTGGCATTTTTAAAAAATTAAAAAAAAACTCCCAAGGGTGGGATCATGATGATTTTTAATGGGAATTTTTCCAAGAAAAAATTCAACTAAAGATATTAATTGATTGTTAGAATTATTTGAAGTATTCTAATGTGATTTTCATTGAGAAATTTTAAGAATTGCGGTTTCTAGAGCAGATTTTGGCATTTTTAAAAAATTAAAAAAAAAACTCCCAAGGGTGGGATCATGATGATTTTTAATGGGAATTTTTCCAAGAAAAAATTCAACTAAAGATATTAATTGATTGTTAGAATTATTTGAAGTATTCTAATGTGATTTTCATTGAGAAATTTTAAGAATTGCGGTTTCTAGAGCAGATTTTGGCATTTTTAAAAAATTAAAAAAAAAACTCCCAAGGGTGGGATCATGATGATTTTGAATGGGAATTTTTCCAAGAAAAAATTCAACTAAAGATATTAATTGATTGTTAGAATTATTTGAAGTATTCTAATGTGATTTTCATTGAGAAATTTTAAGAATTGCGGTTTCTAGAGCAGATTTTGGCATTTTTAAAAAATTAAAAAAAAAACTCCCAAGGGTGGGATCATGATGATTTTTAATGGGAATTTTTCCAAGAAAAAATTCAACTAAAGATATTAATTGATTGTTAGAATTATTTGAAGTATTCTAATGTGATTTTCATTGAGAAATTTTAAGAATTGCGGTTTCTAGAGCAGATTTTGGCATTTTTAAAAAATTAAAAAAAACTCCCAAGGGTGGGATCATGATGATTTTTAATGGGAATTTTTCCAAGAAAAAATTCAACTAAAGATATTAATTGATTGTTAGAATTATTTGAAGTATTCTAATGTGATTTTCATTGAGAAATTTTAAGAATTGCGGTTTCTAGAGCAGATTTTGGCATTTTTAAAAAATTAAAAAAAACTCCCAAGGGTGGGATCATGATGATTTTTAATGGGAATTTTTCCAAGAAAAAATTCAACTAAAGATATTAATTGATTGTTAGAATTATTTGAAGTATTCTAATGTGATTTTCATTGAGAAATTTTAAGAATTGCGGTTTCTAGAGCAGATTTTGGCATTTTTAAAAAATTAAAAAAAAACTCCCAAGGGTGGGATCATGATGATTTTTAATGGGAATTTTTCCAAGAAAAAATTCAACTAAAGATATTAATTGATTGTTACAATTATTTGAAGTATTCTAATGTGATTTTCATTGAGAAATTTTAAGAATTGCGGTTTCTAGAGCAGATTTTGGCATTTTTAAAAAATTAAAAAAAAACTCCCAAGGGTGGGATCATGATGATTTTTAATGGGAATTTTTCCAAGAAAAAATTCAACTAAAGATATTAATTGATTGTTAGAATTATTTGAAGTATTCTAATGTGATTTTCATTGAGAAATTTTAAGAATTGCGGTTTCTAGAGCAGATTTTGGCATTTTTAAAAAATTAAAAAAAAAACTCCCAAGGGTGGGATCATGATGATTTTGAATGGGAATTTTTCCAAGAAAAAATTCAACTAAAGATATTAATTGATTGTTAGAATTATTTGAAGTATTCTAATGTGATTTTCATTGAGAAATTTTAAGAATTGCGGTTTCTAGAGCAGATTTTGGCATTTTTAAAAAATTAAAAAAAAAACTCCCAAGGGTGGGATCATGATGATTTTTAATGGGAATTTTTCCAAGAAAAAATTCAACTAAAGATATTAATTGATTGTTAGAATTATTTGAAGTATTCTAATGTGATTTTCATTGAGAAATTTTAAGAATTGCGGTTTCTAGAGCAGATTTTGGCATTTTTAAAAAATTAAAAAAAACTCCCAAGGGTGGGATCATGATGATTTTTAATGGGAATTTTTCCAAGAAAAAATTCAACTAAAGATATTAATTGATTGTTAGAATTATTTGAAGTATTCTAATGTGATTTTCATTGAGAAATTTTAAGAATTGCGGTTTCTAGAGCAGATTTTGGCATTTTTAAAAAATTAAAAAAAACTCCCAAGGGTGGGATCATGATGATTTTTAATGGGAATTTTTCCAAGAAAAAATTCAACTAAAGATATTAATTGATTGTTAGAATTATTTGAAGTATTCTAATGTGATTTTCATTGAGAAATTTTAAGAATTGCGGTTTCTAGAGCAGATTTTGGCATTTTTAAAAAATTAAAAAAAAACTCCCAAGGGTGGGATCATGATGATTTTTAATGGGAATTTTTCCAAGAAAAAATTCAACTAAAGATATTAATTGATTGTTACAATTATTTGAAGTATTCTAATGTGATTTTCATTGAGAAATTTTAAGAATTGCGGTTTCTAGAGCAGATTTTGGCATTTTTAAAAAATTAAAAAAAAACTCCCAAGGGTGGGATCATGATGATTTTTAATGGGAATTTTTCCAAGAAAAAATTCAACTAAAGATATTAATTGATTGTTAGAATTATTTGAAGTATTCTAATGTGATTTTCATTGAGAAATTTTAAGAATTGCGGTTTCTAGAGCAGATTTTGGCATTTTTAAAAAATTAAAAAAAAAACTCCCAAGGGTGGGATCATGATGATTTTTAATGGGAATTTTTCCAAGAAAAAATTCAACTAAAGATATTAATTGATTGTTAGAATTATTTGAAGTATTCTAATGTGATTTTCATTGAGAAATTTTAAGAATTGCGGTTTCTAGAGCAGATTTTGGCATTTTTAAAAAATTAAAAAAAAAACTCCCAAGGGTGGGATCATGATGATTTTGAATGGGAATTTTTCCAAGAAAAAATTCAACTAAAGATATTAATTGATTGTTAGAATTATTTGAAGTATTCTAATGTGATTTTCATTGAGAAATTTTAAGAATTGCGGTTTCTAGAGCAGATTTTGGCATTTTTAAAAAATTAAAAAAAAAACTCCCAAGGGTGGGATCATGATGATTTTTAATGGGAATTTTTCCAAGAAAAAATTCAACTAAAGATATTAATTGATTGTTAGAATTATTTGAAGTATTCTAATGTGATTTTCATTGAGAAATTTTAAGAATTGCGGTTTCTAGAGCAGATTTTGGCATTTTTAAAAAATTAAAAAAAAACTCCCAAGGGTGGGATCATAATGATTTTTAATGGGAATTTTTCCAAGAAAAAATTCAACTAAAGATATTAATTGATTGTTAGAATTATTTGAAGTATTCTAATGTGATTTTCATTGAGAAATTTTAAGAATTGCGGTTTCTAGAGCAGATTTTGGCATTTTTAAAAAATTAAAAAAAAACTCCCAAGGGTGGGATCATAATGATTTTTAATGGGAATTTTTCCAAGAAAAAATTCAACTAAAGATATTAATTGATTGTTACAATTATTTGAAGTATTCTAATGTGATTTTCATTGAGAAATTTTAAGAATTGCGGTTTCTAGAGCAGATTTTGGCATTTTTAAAAAATTAAAAAAAAACTCCCAAGGGTGGGATCATGATGATTTTTAATGGGAATTTTTCCAAGAAAAAATTCAACTAAAGATATTAATTGATTGTTAGAATTATTTGAAGTATTCTAATGTGATTTTCATTGAGAAATTTTAAGAATTGCGGTTTCTAGAGCAGATTTTGGCATTTTTAAAAAATTAAAAAAAAACTCCCAAGGGTGGGATCATAATGATTTTTAATGGGAATTTTTCCAAGAAAAAATTCAACTAAAGATATTAATTGATTGTTACAATTATTTGAAGTATTCTAATGTGATTTTCATTGAGAAATTTTAAGAATTGCGGTTTCTAGAGCAGCATTTTTAAAAAATTAAAAAAAAATTTTGGCATGGCATTTTTAAAAAATTAAAAAAAAAACTCCCAAGGGTGGGATCATGATGATTTTTAATGGGAATTTTTCCAAGAAAAAATTCAACTAAAGATATTAATTGATTGTTAGAATTATTTGAAGTATTCTAATGTGATTTTCATTGAGAAATTTTAAGAATTGCGGTTTCTAGAGCAGATTTTGGCATTTTTAAAAAATTAAAAAAAAAACTCCCAAGGGTGGGATCATGATGATTTTTAATGGGAATTTTTCCAAGAAAAAATTCAACTAAAGATATTAATTGATTGTTAGAATTATTTGAAGTATTCTAATGTGATTTTCATTGAGAAATTTTAAGAATTGCGGTTTCTAGAGCAGATTTTGGCATTTTTAAAAAATTAAAAAAAAAACTCCCAAGGGTGGGATCATGATGATTTTGAATGGGAATTTTTCCAAGAAAAAATTCAACTAAAGATATTAATTGATTGTTAGAATTATTTGAAGTATTCTAATGTGATTTTCATTGAGAAATTTTAAGAATTGCGGTTTCTAGAGCAGATTTTGGCATTTTTAAAAAATTAAAAAAAAAACTCCCAAGGGTGGGATCATGATGATTTTTAATGGGAATTTTTCCAAGAAAAAATTCAACTAAAGATATTAATTGATTGTTAGAATTATTTGAAGTATTCTAATGTGATTTTCATTGAGAAATTTTAAGAATTGCGGTTTCTAGAGCAGATTTTGGCATTTTTAAAAAATTAAAAAAAAAACTCCCAAGGGTGGGATCATGATGATTTTTAATGGGAATTTTTCCAAGAAAAAATTCAACTAAAGATATTAATTGATTGTTAGAATTATTTGAAGTATTCTAATGTGATTTTCATTGAGAAATTTTAAGAATTGCGGTTTCTAGAGCAGATTTTGGCATTTTTAAAAAATTAAAAAAAACTCCCAAGGGTGGGATCATGATGATTTTTAATGGGAATTTTTCCAAGAAAAAATTCAACTAAAGATATTAATTGATTGTTAGAATTATTTGAAGTATTCTAATGTGATTTTCATTGAGAAATTTTAAGAATTGCGGTTTCTAGAGCAGATTTTGGCATTTTTAAAAAATTAAAAAAAAACTCCCAAGGGTGGGATCATGATGATTTTTAATGGGAATTTTTCCAAGAAAAAATTCAACTAAAGATATTAATTGATTGTTACAATTATTTGAAGTATTCTAATGTGATTTTCATTGAGAAATTTTAAGAATTGCGGTTTCTAGAGCAGATTTTGGCATTTTTAAAAAATTAAAAAAAAACTCCCAAGGGTGGGATCATGATGATTTTTAATGGGAATTTTTCCAAGAAAAAATTCAACTAAAGATATTAATTGATTGTTAGAATTATTTGAAGTATTCTAATGTGATTTTCATTGAGAAATTTTAAGAATTGCGGTTTCTAGAGCAGATTTTGGCATTTTTAAAAAATTAAAAAAAAAACTCCCAAGGGTGGGTCATTTTTAAAAAATTAAAAAAAAAATCATGATGATTTTTAATGGGAATTTTTCCAAGAAAAAATTCAACTAAAGATATTAATTGATTGTTAGAATTATTTGAAGTATTCTAATGTGATTTTCATTGAGAAATTTTAAGAATTGCGGTTTCTAGAGCAGATTTTGGCATTTTTAAAAAATTAAAAAAAAAACTCCCAAGGGTGGGATCATGATGATTTTTAATGGGAATTTTTCCAAGAAAAAATTCAACTAAAGATATTAATTGATTGTTAGAATTATTTGAAGTATTCTAATGTGATTTTCATTGAGAAATTTTAAGAATTGCGGTTTCTAGAGCAGATTTTGGCATTTTTAAAAAATTAAAAAAAACTCCCAAGGGTGGGATCATGATGATTTTTAATGGGAATTTTTCCAAGAAAAAATTCAACTAAAGATATTAATTGATTGTTAGAATTATTTGAAGTATTCTAATGTGATTTTCATTGAGAAATTTTAAGAATTGCGGTTTCTAGAGCAGATTTTGGCATTTTTAAAAAATTAAAAAAAACTCCCAAGGGTGGGATCATGATGATTTTTAATGGGAATTTTTCCAAGAAAAAATTCAACTAAAGATATTAATTGATTGTTAGAATTATTTGAAGTATTCTAATGTGATTTTCATTGAGAAATTTTAAGAATTGCGGTTTCTAGAGCAGATTTTGGCATTTTTAAAAAATTAAAAAAAAACTCCCAAGGGTGGGATCATAATGATTTTTAATGGGAATTTTTCCAAGAAAAAATTCAACTAAAGATATTAATTGATTGTTACAATTATTTGAAGTATTCTAATGTGATTTTCATTGAGAAATTTTAAGAATTGCGGTTTCTAGAGCAGATTTTGGCATTTTTAAAAAATTAAAAAAAAACTCCCAAGGGTGGGATCATGATGATTTTTAATGGGAATTTTTCCAAGAAAAAATTCAACTAAAGATATTAATTGATTGTTAGAATTATTTGAAGTATTCTAATGTGATTTTCATTGAGAAATTTTAAGAATTGCGGTTTCTAGAGCAGATTTTGGCATTTTTAAAAAATTAAAAAAAAAACTCCCAAGGGTGGGATCATGATGATTTTTAATGGGAATTTTTCCAAGAAAAAATTCAACTAAAGATATTAATTGATTGTTAGAATTATTTGAAGTATTCTAATGTGATTTTCATTGAGAAATTTTAAGAATTGCGGTTTCTAGAGCAGATTTTGGCATTTTTAAAAAATTAAAAAAAAAACTCCCAAGGGTGGGATCATGATGATTTTGAATGGGAATTTTTCCAAGAAAAAATTCAACTAAAGATATTAATTGATTGTTAGAATTATTTGAAGTATTCTAATGTGATTTTCATTGAGAAATTTTAAGAATTGCGGTTTCTAGAGCAGATTTTGGCATTTTTAAAAAATTAAAAAAAAAACTCCCAAGGGTGGGATCATGATGATTTTTAATGGGAATTTTTCCAAGAAAAAATTCAACTAAAGATATTAATTGATTGTTAGAATTATTTGAAGTATTCTAATGTGATTTTCATTGAGAAATTTTAAGAATTGCGGTTTCTAGAGCAGATTTTGGCATTTTTAAAAAATTAAAAAAAAACTCCCAAGGGTGGGATCATAATGATTTTTAATGGGAATTTTTCCAAGAAAAAATTCAACTAAAGATATTAATTGATTGTTAGAATTATTTGAAGTATTCTAATGTGATTTTCATTGAGAAATTTTAAGAATTGCGGTTTCTAGAGCAGATTTTGGCATTTTTAAAAAATTAAAAAAAACTCCCAAGGGTGGGATCATGATGATTTTTAATGGGAATTTTTCCAAGAAAAAATTCAACTAAAGATATTAATTGATTGTTAGAATTATTTGAAGTATTCTAATGTGATTTTCATTGAGAAATTTTAAGAATTGCGGTTTCTAGAGCAGATTTTGGCAATTTAAAAAATAAAAAAAAAACTCCCAAGGGTGGGATCATGATGATTTTTAATGGGAATTTTTCCAAGAAAAAATTCAACTAAAGATATTAATTGATTGTTAGAATTATTTGAAGTATTCTAATGTGATTTTCATTGAGAAATTTTAAGAATTGCGGTTTCTAGAGCAGATTTTGGCATTTTTAAAAAATTAAAAAAAAAACTCCCAAGGGTGGGATCATAATGATTTTTAATGGGAATTTTTCCAAGAAAAAATTCAACTAAAGATATTAATTGATTGTTAGAATTATTTGAAGTATTCTAATGTGATTTTCATTGAGAAATTTTAAGAATTGCGGTTTCTAGAGCAGATTTTGGCATTTTTAAAAAATTAAAAAAAAACTCCCAAGGGTGGGATCATGATGATTTTTAATGGGAATTTTTCCAAGAAAAAATTCAACTAAAGATATTAATTGATTGTTAGAATTATTTGAAGTATTCTAATGTGATTTTCATTGAGAAATTTTAAGAATTGCGGTTTCTAGAGCAGATTTTGGCATTTTTAAAAAATTAAAAAAAAACTCCCAAGGGTGGGATCATGATGATTTTTAATGGGAATTTTTCCAAGAAAAAATTCAACTAAAGATATTAATTGATTGTTAGAATTATTTGAAGTATTCTAATGTGATTTTCATTGAGAAATTTTAAGAATTGCGGTTTCTAGAGCAGATTTTGGCATTTTTAAAAAATTAAAAAAAAAACTCCCAAGGGTGGGATCATGATGATTTTTAATGGGAATTTTTCCAAGAAAAAATTCAACTAAAGATATTAATTGATTGTTAGAATTATTTGAAGTATTCTAATGTGATTTTCATTGAGAAATTTTAAGAATTGCGGTTTCTAGAGCAGATTTTGGCATTTTTAAAAAATTAAAAAAAAAACTCCCAAGGGTGGGATCATGATGATTTTTAATGGGAATTTTTCCAAGAAAAAATTCAACTAAAGATATTAATTGATTGTTAGAATTATTTGAAGTATTCTAATGTGATTTTCATTGAGAAATTTTAAGAATTGCGGTTTCTAGAGCAGATTTTGGCATTTTTAAAAAATTAAAAAAAACTCCCAAGGGTGGGATCATGATGATTTTTAATGGGAATTTTTCCAAGAAAAAATTCAACTAAAGATATTAATTGATTGTTAGAATTATTTGAAGTATTCTAATGTGATTTTCATTGAGAAATTTTAAGAATTGCGGTTTCTAGAGCAGATTTTGGCATTTTTAAAAAATTAAAAAAAACTCCCAAGGGTGGGATCATGATGATTTTTAATGGGAATTTTTCCAAGAAAAAATTCAACTAAAGATATTAATTGATTGTTAGAATTATTTGAAGTATTCTAATGTGATTTTCATTGAGAAATTTTAAGAATTGCGGTTTCTAGAGCAGATTTTGGCATTTTTAAAAAATTAAAAAAAAACTCCCAAGGGTGGGATCATAATGATTTTTAATGGGAATTTTTCCAAGAAAAAATTCAACTAAAGATATTAATTGATTGTTACAATTATTTGAAGTATTCTAATGTGATTTTCATTGAGAAATTTTAAGAATTGCGGTTTCTAGAGCAGATTTTGGCATTTTTAAAAAATTAAAAAAAAACTCCCAAGGGTGGGATCATGATGATTTTTAATGGGAATTTTTCCAAGAAAAAATTCAACTAAAGATATTAATTGATTGTTAGAATTATTTGAAGTATTCTAATGTGATTTTCATTGAGAAATTTTAAGAATTGCGGTTTCTAGAGCAGATTTTGGCATTTTTAAAAAATTAAAAAAAAAACTCCCAAGGGTGGGATCATGATGATTTTTAATGGGAATTTTTCCAAGAAAAAATTCAACTAAAGATATTAATTGATTGTTAGAATTATTTGAAGTATTCTAATGTGATTTTCATTGAGAAATTTTAAGAATTGCGGTTTCTAGAGCAGATTTTGGCATTTTTAAAAAATTAAAAAAAAAACTCCCAAGGGTGGGATCATGATGATTTTGAATGGGAATTTTTCCAAGAAAAAATTCAACTAAAGATATTAATTGATTGTTAGAATTATTTGAAGTATTCTAATGTGATTTTCATTGAGAAATTTTAAGAATTGCGGTTTCTAGAGCAGATTTTGGCATTTTTAAAAAATTAAAAAAAAAACTCCCAAGGGTGGGATCATGATGATTTTTAATGGGAATTTTTCCAAGAAAAAATTCAACTAAAGATATTAATTGATTGTTAGAATTATTTGAAGTATTCTAATGTGATTTTCATTGAGAAATTTTAAGAATTGCGGTTTCTAGAGCAGATTTTGGCATTTTTAAAAAATTAAAAAAAAAAACTCCCAAGGGTGGGATCATAATGATTTTTAATGGGAATTTTTCCAAGAAAAAATTCAACTAAAGATATTAATTGATTGTTAGAATTATTTGAAGTATTCTAATGTGATTTTCATTGAGAAATTTTAAGAATTGCGGTTTCTAGAGCAGATTTTGGCATTTTTAAAAAATTAAAAAAAACTCCCAAGGGTGGGATCATGATGATTTTTAATGGGAATTTTTCCAAGAAAAAATTCAACTAAAGATATTAATTGATTGTTAGAATTATTTGAAGTATTCTAATGTGATTTTCATTGAGAAATTTTAAGAATTGCGGTTTCTAGAGCAGATTTTGGCATTTTTAAAAAATAAAAAAAAAACTCCCAAGGGTGGGATCATGATGATTTTTAATGGGAATTTTTCCAAGAAAAAATTCAACTAAAGATATTAATTGATTGTTAGAATTATTTGAAGTATTCTAATGTGATTTTCATTGAGAAATTTTAAGAATTGCGGTTTCTAGAGCAGATTTTGGCATTTTTAAAAAATTAAAAAAAAACTCCCAAGGGTGGGATCATAATGATTTTTAATGGGAATTTTTCCAAGAAAAAATTCAACTAAAGATATTAATTGATTGTTAGAATTATTTGAAGTATTCTAATGTGATTTTCATTGAGAAATTTTAAGAATTGCGGTTTCTAGAGCAGATTTTGGCATTTTTAAAAAATTAAAAAAAAACTCCCAAGGGTGGGATCATGATGATTTTTAATGGGAATTTTTCCAAGAAAAAATTCAACTAAAGATATTAATTGATTGTTAGAATTATTTGAAGTATTCTAATGTGATTTTCATTGAGAAATTTTAAGAATTGCGGTTTCTAGAGCAGATTTTGGCATTTTTAAAAAATTAAAAAAAAACTCCCAAGGGTGGGATCATGATGATTTTTAATGGGAATTTTTCCAAGAAAAAATTCAACTAAAGGTATTAATTGATTGTTAGAATTATTTGAAGTATTCTAATGTGATTTTCATTGAGAAATTTTAAGAATTGCGGTTTCTAGAGCAGATTTTGGCATTTTTAAAAAATTAAAAAAAAACTCCCAAGGGTGGGATCATGATGATTTTTAATGGGAATTTTTCCAAGAAAAAATTCAACTAAAGATATTAATTGATTGTTAGAATTATTTGAAGTATTCTAATGTGATTTTCATTGAGAAATTTTAAGAATTGCGGTTTCTAGAGCAGATTTTGGCATTTTTAAAAAATTAAAAAAACACTCCCAAGGGTGGGATCATGATGATTTTTAATGGGAATTTTTCCAAGAAAAAATTCAACTAAAGATATTAATTGATTGTTAGAATTATTTGAAGTATTCTAATGTGATTTTCATTGAGAAATTTTAAGAATTGCGGTTTCTAGAGCAGATTTTGGCATTTTTAAAAAATTAAAAAAAAACTCCCAAGGGTGGGATCAT
>NW_026604677.1:0-15893 GCF_024763615.1 Phlebotomus papatasi
CGACAACAACATCTCAACAGAAGTCCGCGCACGGCTGCTGAAAGCGAACAAAGCGTATTTTAGTCTATCAAGAGTTTTCCGGTCCAGAAACTTAAGCATAAAGACTAAGCTACTGCTGTACAGGACTATGATCCTGTCAGTCCTCATGTATTCGTCTGAGACGTGGGTCCTCAGCAAACAGAATTGCGAACTCTTAGCCGCGTTTGAGAGGAGGATCCTACGACGGATTTTGGCCCCATATGTGAGGAGGGACAATTCCGGAGCCTATACAACCATGAGGTGTATGAGCGCTACCGAGAGGTAACTGTCGTCAAGCAAATACGCCTCAATAGACTCCGGTGGGCTGGTCATCTGGTTCGCAAGGATGAGGACAACCCAGCCTGGAAAGTCTTTAGGGGCGGACTCTATGCTGCTAGGAGACGAGGTCGACCCAGCCTCAGATGGACCGACGGCCTGGGCCAGGAGGCCACGTGATTAGGGGTGCGGAATTTGAGAACAGTGGCGCGTAACAGGTTCGAGTGGCGACGACGGGTCCTGAGTCAGGCCAAGACCAGTAATTGGTTATAGCTATTAAATTTATGCATCAATCATAGAAAAATAAATAAAAATAAAAAAAATGTAAATACGAAAAAGATAATTCACTTACGGATATTTATTAGATTCATTAGATTTCAAGACATTTCCAAAAAATCCAAATTTAACCAAATCCTTTAAAAAGTAGACCTTCTTGAAGAGGGGTTAGGTGAAAAAGGAAAAAATAATCCGAAATAATATATACTTATGGGGGGGGGGGTCCCGAAGACTGGAAGTTCGTCTTTTATCTCTAGGCCTCTAGTTGGATAACAAGTTTACGGACAGAAAAAGAAATATTTAAGAAATATAAAGTAATTTACGGGTACTTTACCGATTATTGATTACCAATTTGTGACTGATGCAGTCGGATTGGAAATTTCAAAACTTTTCCAAAACAATATAAATTTAACTAAATCGGTTGAAAAATAGGCCCTCTAGAGTTGTTTTAGACGGTTTGCGGAAACTTCGTATTTTACATTTCGTATTTTACATGTTCGTATAACACATTTCATATTGCGGAAACTTCGTATTCTAGTACATTTCGTATTTTACCATTTCGTATTTCACATTTCGTCTTTCATGTATTTTGCACAAAAATTGAACAGGTGCTACTGATAACTTTCCAAAGCACAGAAAATTTCCCTTTGCCTCAACAGGCGCTACTGATAAAAGAGTCGATTATATAACTGCTCTCTCTAGAGCAGTAATAAGTATGCAATTTTTGTAAAAAAAAAAAGCAAACGTGCTACAATTGCATAAAGAACCTTCAGATTGTAGACCTTTACACAGAAAATCTTGTTCTACGTTTGGAATACAAATCACAGAAAGTCGTTTTATTATGTTAAATCGGTTGCTTTAAAAGTGAAAGTGTCGAAATGCTTTCAACGGATCTAGCAAAAAAAAAATCAATTAACACAAAAATTTTAAGCAGAAAATCTCATTTGAAACTTTTGCATTTGGTATAGTATACGTCAGGAAATTTACAACACCCTTCTTCATTTGGGATTCTTTCGTTGTTCCATTCCAGAATTCCCAAGTAATTAGTTTCGGCAGCCAGAGACATAATTTTTGGGGAGAGTCTGTTCTTGCTTTTGCTATCCCTCAAAATTGGGGAGGGCGGGGAAATGATAAAGTTTCGCGAAAAATACGTTATATGACAATGACTCTTCAGTATGTTGGCAACGTAAAATGTTTCCCATCCCCCAATATTTTGGTAAATTCTAGCGAGGGCGTGAATAATAAATCTCAAGCACTTTGCTTTTAAATGTTTTTGACTTTACGCCTCAGTTATCTCACTTAGATGTTTTGGGGTCATACAACTTATCAAAACGCGGTGCACAATGTCAGTGTATTAAAACATTCACGTATTTTCTCATTTCCTGTGGGCACAAAAAATGCCGAGACTTCGATTTCCGGAAAATATATTTTTACATCCACAAAAAAAAGCGAATCCATCAAGTGGGACAGGTGAAATTGAGTTTTTCTCTAACATTGAGCCAGAGTCGAAAAAGCACATTTCAAAGTTTTGATTGTAATAAGGTTCTACATTATATGTGTGATATATAGATAGAGTCAACTTCTTGTAGGATGATAAATGAAATCTTCGCGAGTGTGAATTTAATGAAAACTTTTATAATACCGTATTATATCGTCTCTTATACTGAGGTACTTGTATTGATTCCCATAATTGAGTTTGTAAAACTTTGCCACACTGCCAAAAGTTAAAACTTGTAACAAAACGGGGGAAAAAGCTTTATACTCATTTTTGTGCCATATATCTTCGCACTTTTAGCAAATTCTAGGTAAATTATTTGCATAGTAAAATTGCCCCCCAAAAGTTCTACTGTAAACAGCTTATAGTGGAAGTAAAAAGGATCAATTCAGGATGAGATTCAACATGAAATCAAGTTTGTTTTCAACACCAAGTTAAACATGAGGCATCCTTTTCACGGCAAAATCGTCTCCTTGACGCCCATGAGGGGTGAACTCAGAGGAAATGTAGAGTCGCATAATAGCCACTTAATGGTTTCAGCATGAAGGATTTTCTCTCGACATAGTGACAGAATGAGAAATTGTGTTCTTAGGTGAGATATCTTATTATGGTTAATGCAATTATTATCACAAATAATAATTGTAGATTAGTTTTCGTATTAGCATATCGTCATCTGATCATAGTGATTACAATTTAACAAAATAATATATATTTTTTAAATAGACATAGTTCCCGGTATAATAAAGTGAAATTTCATAATCATTCGGTTAAATTTGCTATATCTTTTAAAAATATAAGATTATTAAATCATAGCCTTATAACCAAAAAAAAAATGTTTTTAGAGATAATCGGATTAAATAGGGATGGCAAAGCATCCCAGGCTTTGAGAAGTGCTCGAACTCGTGACTTAAATGCTGTACCTCAAAAATACTTTCTCATCATTTTCCATTTATAGTAAGGCCATGTAACTCCGACGATTGCAAAACTCGGATGCCGCGACCGATTTAACTCCGATACATCCACTTAAAATATAATTTATATTTTTATTTCTGTAATTAATTACTGAAGTATCATATTATAACTATTCTACTTTAAGAAAAACCAAAAATTATATTTTTATCGGTTTAATAAGTGGGTAAAAGAAATATTTTTTAAGCTCAGGTCAGCTGGGTTGTGTACTAAAAATTTAATTTCTGAGAAAATTTTGCTGTTGACAGCTCGTCGCTGGAAAAAGTTTAGTGTTTTTTCTATATAATAAAACATTATTTGCAATCAAAATTATTAATAAAAGTTAGTGTAGTTATTGATCTACAAGGTGAGTAAGAGTTTATTGATAATATAAATAATTCATACAGAAATAAGTGATTTTTGTGAATGTTTACATTTCGATGCATGTCGGATGCGGTGAAAGTCAATGTTTTGGTTCAGAATTTGCATTGTTCAGGACTCTTTTTCTGTTTCAGATGCCAAAGGGAACAAAAGAAAAGACCTATAAGGACAAGCCCGACTCTAAGGAAGGTATTAGGAATGCCTTGCAGTGTGTACGAGATGGTTCTACCATAGCATATGCATCCAAAACATTTAATGTCCCAAGAACAACACTGCACAACAAATTGACCGGCAAATACCCAGAGGAGTGCCCCAATGGCAGGCCAACAATTCTTTCAAAAGAACAGGAAAAAGAACTTGTCAAATGGATCCTGGGATGTGCGGATGGCTGGCATCCCATCGGGAAGGAACAAGTTTTGGACAGCGTTAAACTCATCTGTGAGGTCTACAAAATTCCAAACCATTTTACAGCTGGAAGACCCGGAGACGTTTAGTTCAGGAATTTTCATAAGCGTCATCCAGAGCTCAGCATGCGCAAGCCAAAATCCTTCTCATTGGAAAGAGCTACTGTTACTGCTGAAGACCTCACGGAATGGTTTCAGAATTGTCTTAAATATTTCACAGAACACAACCTTTTGAGCATTTCACCAGACCGTGTTTTTAATTGCGACGAAAGTGCCTTCTTTTTGACACCGGAAGATGGAAATGTCCTGTCCAGGAGAGGTTCACGTGTAGTTCCATCTCTTAAAAATTCAGGACCGAAGCAATGTATCACAGTACTCCTCAGGGTGTCAGCTACTGGCGAACTTGCTCCTCCAATGGCTGTTCATAAAACTGACATTACTCCAAAAATTGCCATTCACAACGCAGAAGGATGGAAAATGGGAACGTCACCACAGAGTGGCTGGATGGATGGGCCACTTTTCTATGCTGGTCTTTATTTCCCGAAAATTGTTTTCCAACATTCAGAGGAGTCCATTATCAATAACCAGCACGATCAGGCCACCGACAATAATCCTTCAAATGATCCAGTCATCCCTGGAAACCAACTCTCTGTAACTTCTGAGACTCAACCGATCTTCGACACACTAAAACAATGCTATTTCTGGCCAGGAGAAATTCCAAAACGTCGTCAGAAGAAGAGGGTCAAAGCCAGCAATGTCAAACACCAGTATATTGTATCTTCCGAGGAAATTATCGCGGAACAGGAGGAAAAATTGAGGCAGGATTTACAAAAAAAGAAAGAAGTTGCTGAACGGAAGTTGACCAGAGAGAGGAACAAAAAAATAAGGGCAGAAGAAAAGGAGATAAAACTAAAGGAGAAACACATGGTAAAGGAAAAGGCTCAAATGCCAATTGAAGCTGAAAAGAAAAAACGTGGAAGGAAGTCAGCCAAGAAAACCGAGAAAAAATCAAAGAATTGAGTGCAATCTTAAAATAAATAAAAATATATATAATTAAATAATAAATTAATGAAATGAATTGATGGAATAAAACTCTAAAAAATGTTTTTGAAATAATATCTTCTCATTTTTATGCATTAAACTTTTCCTTAAAATGAGCATCCGAGTTTCATCGAATTCAACGGAGTTACAAAAAAGCATCGCAGTAACATTCTTGCGCATATATTAATATTATCGTAATTTTATTAATTTTCATCAATATTATTGCTAAAATTCTATTTCTATTATGATTCTAAATTAAACAAAGAATAATTCTATTGATTTGGAATGGCGAAAAAAATATTTCATCAGTCCAAAAACAAGCATTAAAGTCGCACTCAATGAAAAGTATCCGGATTACCTCTCTTTACTATATCGGTGTTCAACCGATTTGAACCAATTCATCACTCGAAACATTGTCCAAAATATCTTAGGAATAATGTAATTAAATTTCTGATAAAAATTAGTTATCAAATTAGGAAGAGGAAGAGTAGGTGGAAATGAGGTCATGTTAATGGTCCTACTAGTTGGTGACTCATTTTAGTTATGTAATTTTGTGTCACTGTTCCCAGTTTTGGAATTGAGAGGAAGCACTTTGTGTAAATATGTGTATATATAATTCTACAGAATACAACAAGAGGCAAAAAATGCCCGGTAAAAGTTGTTTTAGAGTTTCTCTTTAGATTTCACCACTTTTTTCTAATTTATTTCTCTTCTTCAGTGCTCTTCCTTATGTATTGTTGCAATTTAAAAGTTTTCCAGGACACAAAGTAAGTCTACGTCGGACCATTATCTTGGCACTCCAAATAAAAAATTGGAAATTCCGAAGGAAATTCTAACAAATGGTACAGTGATTGTAAATCTGTGTACACCTTCAGGACACTAGAGGACATAAATACTTGAGAAACGCTTAATGTATTCAAACTTCAAAATAATTGAGAAGAGGAGAGTGACATGAAATACATTAAAACACATTGTTAGGAAAACTCAGGCTACAACACTCATACCTTCCATGCGCTTCCACACAACATCTCGTCTCGGTGAGCTTATTTGCAGAACAATTGGAAGTGTCCTCAGAGGAGACAGCAGAAACAGTTTCATGTCAACATGCAAAAATGATTTGCCTGTCTCACACAAAGGTTATTGTGTCATTTGGCCCCAAAATTGAGGTGCGCATCAAGAGTCTAAATACGCTAATGGCACTGACACATAAGCTTCCTACTATGGATCATTTTGAGCTGGAGGTCGTTGCGCAATATTAAAGACATCCTTCAGGACAAAATTGTGGGGATTCCCTCGTGCCATTTTCGTCACATTTACGACTTTTCATCTTCATGTATTGAGTGATGAAATCCATGTCACATGGCTTTGTGAGCCTCTCTGCTGTGCATTAAAGGGAAATGATGAAAAGCGAACAATTACACCAACCTTGGCAAATAGACAGGATTTTCTTTAGCCCTTTGTGTTCCACAAATAAATGCTATATTTAGGGTAAATTTGACATTTGGAAGTCCACTAGAACCCAATTGTTGCCCATTAGATTTCACCCAGTGAGAAGGATAAATGATGCTCTCAGTTGAAACATTTATTCACTAAGGATTACTGTGATAACGGGAGAGAAAGTTTTATCTCAATTTAGCATTACTCATGATGAGTTGGGTTTTTCTTTTCCTTCCTGATAGGGGAAACAAGAAGAATCCTATCATGTCCAACCGTTGGCTGTTTGAAAATTTTCAAGTTCAAGGACAGTAATCTTTCTGTGGATTCATTCGATGAAAGTAACATTGTAAATCTCTCAAAAGGAAGATTGATGATTCTCTGATTTCCGCTCCCATTGTTTGTGTAGATTTTGTTAAATCTCTAAGGATATTCTTTAATATCATTTCGCACGATTACATTTTCAGCTGTTGATAAAAGATATACCATAGACGTTTAGTCAATAAAAATTCAATCAATAGCGAATTATAAAATGATACGGATGAAGAACTTGACTTATGTGTTAGGTGAGAGATTTTTATATCTTATTCTTTGGTAAGAAAAATTAAAGTACAATTTAAGTTTTCTGAAAACTTTGCTACTGCTAAAAATGTGGGGGATATTGAGGCCAATTGTCCACCAATATGATGGTTTCTGGTAAGAGAACGGTACTCACAGATTTCTGGATTGTAATTTAGGTTATATATAATTACACGGAATGAGCTTTTTGTTATCCGACATTTCGGTATCTGGCTGATAGCTGCCAAACGCTGACGATTGTTGAATTCAAGATTTTTTTTTAGTATGAACCTGCAATTTCTCTAGTGTAAATTAAAGATTATTTTCATATAAATATGTTTTTGATTTGATACATAATTGTGATAAAAATGGAACGTAAACACACCACGAAGAAAATTCTGTTGTACTTCGATAAAAACAAATTCACAGAGAGCAAAAAATTTAAAACCGTTACCCAAATTCAAAAAATCTTATGTCATTTTTTCCCACAATCTGCCGGATAATCCATTAAGGACGATTGACCCACCCATCACCCATAGAGAAAACAATTTTTCCTGACCACCTAAAGTTATTTCTTTCTAATGTTTGTACGTAATCCTGAAATAGAAGATTGTGGGAATCTAGAATATTTTTTGCACAAACGTGACGAATATTCAAACTACCACATTGTTGAATAATTTTTATTATTTTTTTATGTTTTCAAATTTTTGAAGCAATACATAATATTTTTCATTAAAACGAAAATTATGCTCAGCGCACAATAACTTTTATTTATAAACATGTTTTCAAAATCTCCTATAAGAGTGAGCGAGATGACTAGATATAGATCTCACTCACTCTCATTTAAATGCCCAAAATATGTTTACAAAACAAAAGTTATTGTGCGCCAGGCAATATCATTCAGTGGTATTGTAAGAAAAATTATTCAAATTTTTTGGCTTTTCATTCATGGCCTTATCGTTCATAGAAGCAAAAAAAATACACCTAATCAAACTCTATTGGATTTTTCAACGTTTAAGACGTCTCAAAAGTTATGTTTATCGGTCTAATTTTTATTGTTGACTTCCAGTCCATCAAAAGGGGTGGCAAAGCGTCCCAGGCTTTGTGAAATGCTCGAACTCGTGACTTAGATGCTATACCTCAAAAGTACTTTCGCATCATTTATCATTCACCGGTTGTCAACTGATTTGAACCGATTCATAAATCATTCAAAAGGTCCTCCAAAATTGTTTTAAAAGTGAATAGAATTTAATTTCGGTTAAAAATTAGTTATCGACTATGAACCGGTTTATTACTGATTCAGAACCGATTGGAACCGATTCAGTTTTATAGAAAATTCCAAGACCTTTTCAACGACCCCAAACATGACCCAATTCGCTCGATAAATGCGTTCTCTAGTGCCTTTTCAACCTTTGACCTTGAAAAACCGTTATTATGAATGATTTCAACGGTGTTGTCGTATAAGGGCGAAATGTCTGCCTGGGTAATCTCTAAAATGTATCCAAAAATGAAAAAAAGCACGACGAGTTTTCGAGCAAACCCGAAAAAACATGGTTTGGAGAGGAAGGAGAGGGGTGGAGGAAAATGAAGGTCATGTTAACGATCCTTGGGTCGACTTATGGGGAGTCCCCTGAAGGTTCCGAGTCTCTATCTCTAACCGTTTAACCTCTAGAGCTGTTGACAGCCGGACGGACAGACGGATAGACAGACAGACAGACGGACAAACAGCGTGACGACATTTCTCAGAAATCGTCTGAAACGCCAAGATTTGTTGACAAAAGTGGTCTCCGAGGGATGGAAGGTGGAAATTTTGAAGGGTGACAAAATCGAGGGATTATATATACTGCTCTCTCCGTGGAGTTCGAGCAGTAAAAAAGTGTCTCATCCTTAAAGGAATAAGGAAGTTTGAATGCAACTAGGCACTTTTTACTGGGTACTGGGCTATTTAATTTACTTGCGGACTCAAATTTTAACTGCTTGAACTCCAAGAGAGAGAGCAGTTTTAATTTTAATTAGATCGTAATCCAAATATAAATCAAACGGTAGTGGAACAGCTTTCTAGAATATAATATAGGGGGAACTGGGGCAGTAGTAAACAGGGGTAGTTGTAAACACTGTGATTTTTTCATTAATTTTAAGACTCTAGAGGATAAAACCCATAAGCATTCATAGATACCATGGGGATGTATGCACACAGATGAATTGGTCAATAAAATCCTAGTACTTTAAAAATAAAAATCATTTTTCTCGAAAATGTTAATATTTCGATTATTTTGGTTATTTGGATTTCCACCTAGAAATTGAGAACTGTGTAAAATAATCGAAATGTAGCAATACCAGTTCTTTCCTACAACCTTTAGGGTTATATTAATGTATTTACTAAAGATATTGAGATTCTCAATTTTTTAAAAGAATTAACAATTGGACAGAAAACAGCATTTGGGGTAGATGTAAACAGGCAATTTTCCTGTAATTGTAGATGTTGTGAGTGTAGAATAAATGGCAATTTTTTTTATTTTCATGCGAAATTTCTAATTAATTGACTACGAAAAAATTGATGGCTTTGTGTTCAATAAAAAGTCACATGATGTCAAAATATAGGGAAAATCCATTGAAAAATGTCTTTGATTTGCATGCTTTTAGTTTTTTTTGCTATTTTAATTATTCTTTGTTAAATGTGTAGTGATTTTTTGAAAATATACAGTTTTTATATATCTCTGAAGTAATTAAAATAATTGAAAGTGGTGCAAAGTTAATTTGAAGGGTGGAAAAGAGGGTGTTTACATCCTCCCCAGAAAGTGTTTACTTCTACCCCAGGTATTTTGTGAAAAGAGAAAAATGCACAGTGACACAAATTTTATTTTTATGGAAAACTCAAAAGTTTTTCAGCATCCGCATTACCCTCGATGTATTGCCTATACCCAAGGGTAAAACATGAGATAAGAAAAATTTTCCAAAAAACCACTGTGTGCTTGGAAAATCGCCTCAAATACGCATCTATCGAAAATGATTACATGTGCCCCAGTCTCCCCTACTACTACAGTAGACTCTCTCAAATTTTGGCATTTGGAACCAAAATGTCACACGAATTAAAGAGAACTTCGGGCGACAAACTTTTTGAAATACAACGATTTTTTATTGATCTGCATACACATATTCATACTCATATATATATATATATATATTGTAAATTGCGTGAAAATCCTTTAATAATGTAAAATTGCATCAAAACTAAGACAAACATTTCATTTAATAAAATCATAATCAAGCTTGAAAATGTAACAAACTTTTATCAAATTTAACTGCTGTCCTAATTAAAAAGTAGTCCGATCTTAAAAGAGCCGAATTAGCGCGAGTCTACTGTATAAGAGTGTTTCAAGCTAAAAAACCTTCTTGTATATCACATAACTCACATTAGACTCATAATTCCCCTAATGAATCAATTTCCATGATATTTTTGGCAAATTACTTACTATGCCATTTTTCTTGAATTTATTCCAAAACTTGTAAGTTTCAAGTATTTCTATTTAGCTCTCAATAAGCTCTTACCCACCATAAGCTGGTCCAGCCTTATCACTGTTCTTTATTGCTTGACAGATGTGAATTTTCAAAGGAATGTCAAATTTTTCCAACACTTTTCTTTCATTCTTTGTCATTTCACAAATTTTCCCGGAAGGGTCGTTTCATGTTCAAATTACTTCCTTTCAAAGCAATTTCTCTATCTATATGAATCTTTCATTAGTCTCCAACGCCTGCAAAAAAAAAACCCTCAGATTTAATATTTGGTTCGCCCAGTAGAATTCCCATTACCGGTACCAAAGCAGAAATATAAAAAATATTAGCTTGACAGAAATTTACATAATGACTATGTGGTTTACATCCACTTTTCGTGTGTATAGCCGCGAGGCACGTGATAATTTTACACGCTTTATTGAATGTTGGAATTTTGCAGAGCAGACTATCCTTTTTTTGACGGTCACACGTCCTACGGATTTAATGAATTCGATTTTATAAAGATTCGTCTTTTTTTCAATGAAATTCTATTGGTAAAATTATCAATAACCCAATTAAATGATACGGAACTACATTTTTACAAATTGGACGAGCTTCCATATACATTTTTGCTCATTCTTTTTTTTCATAGTGTTTTTATATACTCTCAGGAAGAGTTTCACAAATACAGTTTCTGAATTAATGCGCGAAAAATCACTGAAAAAATTCTTCACTTCAAATCTACTAAAGTCTGCTAAATTACAAGAAGTTAATTATTGTGATGCGAGCAAGGCACACGATGGCTGTTAAAATTTTCCAAGGATTTAAGTATCCAAATTGGGGAATTCGTAATTTAGAAATTAACTAGAGTCTATATCTTTGAAGACTGTGAGACGTGTGTTAATCCTTTTTAGTTAGTGACTCCAGTTGAAGTTACTATACACATTCTACAGCAATACTTAAGCATTCCACGTGAAAATTCATCCAATGATCTCAAATTCCTCGTGGGCGATGCACGGTAATGCTCTCAATTAATGTTAAAGCCACGTTTCTCATGTGGCTAAGAGAGGAGTGCATAAACATGTCTGAGTGAAAGTGCTCTGTTGTGAATTAGCATACAAATTGGAATTAACCTCTTGCCCTTCGAACAATATCCATTATTCACACTGTGGTTGCAAAGAATAATATTGTTTTCCTTTTTACCATCATTTACCATCCTTACTAAAATATTTGCAGAGGAAATAGCATTTTCTCTATTACTCCACCATCCGCAATATTCCTCAGTCACGGATGATATTTTCATCAGAAAATTATATTTGTTCAAAAATGGTGAGATTTCAGTGTATTTCACCTTTTCACAGCTTAAATTAAATTTAACAAGGTGGGGCGCGAGAAAGAAGAGCTTCTGTGTTGTAAAAACTTCCAATTTTCCTGCCTCGAGTATTTCTGTGTGAAAAAGTGTGGAAAATGTAATTTCATGGTGGTGAATGTAAATACTGTAACTAACCTCACGCTTGTAGGCTTAGCTTTTTTTATTTGGCAATTCTATACACAGTAGTCGCAGTATTAATTGAGATTTTCTCCTAGTATAATTTCCACTTCATTGCAAATTTCCTATAAGCTGGACACGTGCTCAGTGGCCAAGAATGAAACTCATAAATTGAACTTGTTTTTTTCAACATCTACCTAATGGCTATTAATCACAACGATGGTACGCGTTGAAAGTGCCACACTCATCGCCACAATTATTCCAATAAATTAACGTGATTAATGGGTGGATTTCCACTAGTGACTGACCCAAGAGAAAAGTCCTTTTGACTTCCACGAAACCTCTTCATAGATCAACTAGGGCTTTCATATTTCGTCTTCAGTCACATAACTCTCAAAAAGCTGTAAAAAATGTATACGCGCCAAATGTAATGATTTTTTTTCTAGGAAAGATGGGGCAATTGTGTACATATATGCGTTGAAAAATTATCCTTTATAGTCATATTGTTGATGTACAAGTATAACAATTTGCTATTATCAGATATATCGTACTCAGTACTCTAATGAACCAAACATATAGCAATTAGTCGCAAAAAAGTTTAGCTGGTATGAAGCTGATACCCTACTCTCCTATATATTTGTGCGAAAAAATTCCGAGCCCTTCACACCAAGCTCATCATCGTCCTTTTTTCCATCTCAGACCGAAATGTAATGTTGCAGGAAGTTAAATTTCGTGTAAAATGAATTTTTGAGCAGTAGTCAATATTTTAGGGGAAAAATGTTGATGAAAAGCATTAGTCAGGCACACAGATGAGATGTACTTAATCAAAGAAGCTCTAATTCAACTTGAATGTTAAATGAAGTGCAATGCAAATCTTTTGGGAAAGTCAAACTTTCGCTATAATTCATATAATATTATATGTGTGTAAATTGTTGGTATGATAAATTGTTGTTGTAAATATGAATATAAAGTTATAATCTCCAGTTTTTATAGCTCCTCTGGACACAAAAGAAAGACATAAAAATTATCTCTAGTTTATTATCAGCCTTAAATGAAGCAATTGAGGATTAAAAATCTTCGATAAAGTATAATAAAGAACCACTAAAAACTGAGATACACAAAAAGCTTATTATATAGGGGAAACTGGGGCACCACCAAACACGGGGTAGCACCAAACACTGCAATTTTTTAATCGGATATTCGACTTCAGAGGATAAGACCGATAGGAATTTATAGGCACTATAGGGATGCTTGTCCACTGAAGGAATGATCGAGATAGTCCAAGTAGTTTATAAATAAAAATTAGTATTTGGTGGTATCCCGTGTTTGGTGGTGCCCCAGTTTCCCCTAGTTAGATTTATGCTTATCTTTTGTTTTTCAATGACAAAAAAACGTTATCTTTTTTTCAACATATAATTGGGTTTTTTTTAGAAATTCTTATTAGTTTTTACTGTAAGAATTAAAAAAAGAGCAGTATGTAAGGCTTGATGGGGCTTGCCTAGATAATATCATAAAAACTTATAGAGGGAAATTGGAGAATTGAGGCAGTCACTCATTTTTCACTTCATGGGGGAGTGAACCATCCACCACGACTGATGCTCACTCACTGAAGACAGAGGACAGTTACCTTATAATAAGAGCTCCCAAAGAACCTTTCAGCATCCATAAGGATGGTAGGGTTAAGCGTGCCAAAGGAATAAAGGATTAGGGGAAATTGCCCATGCTTGATACCATTGAAAGCTTCGTAATGAGTAAATTTTTCCTATGTTTCTCAATAAATGTGACTCCGCAATATATTTTAAAACTGGCCACTTTCCCATAGTTTTTAAAATATGGTTGCGATGAGTCACACATATATTGTGAAACATAGAAAATTTAGTCATTACGAAGCTTCCAATGGTATCAAGCATTGGCACTTTCCCCTAGATTGGTGGCATACGGCCGTCGACTGAGTTGGCATGTGTCGAATAGGTCGTATGCTCTACAAGTATTATGTATTATCATATAACCTGTTAGCTGAAATTTTTTTTCAACTTGTAACTGGTTTAGAGGTGAAACAGTAATACGAGCTTCAGACCTAAGGCTTAGCTATCTGGCTGAACTCCTCTAATTCATTATCAAGCATGAGTTTTTAGGAAATTGTTGTTTAGGATTGAATTTTAAGGGCAAATGATTCATCCGATTTTGAAAAATCAATAGAATTGCTCGTTATTAAGATTTTTGAGACCTTTGGGAACTGGGCTAAACCTCCAGTTTGAGGCCGGCTTAAGAGTCTAATAAAAAAAAAACATTATCACTCAACGTTTTTTTTTGTTATTTCCACTTGTCCCTCTCCACTTTGAAAAGATTTTTTTCTTTGCATTTCAAAAACTTTGAATATGAGCTGAACATTTTGCCGATTTTGCCCATATGTATATATCTTCCATCTAAAAATCGCTATTTTGAATTTTTAAAGGTCATAGTTTAATTGCTCTGAATTTCTCATTTTTCAATCGATTAGGCCAAGTTTGTTTTTTTTGGAAAAACCTTGAAATTTCCAACCAGACTGCATTGGTTTAAATTGGTAAATAAAAAAAAGGATTTTTTGAATCTAATCTTAAACTTCTATCAGACTAGAGGTCAAACGGTAAGATGTATCTACTCTCAGTCTGCGATAACCTAAGTATAAGTAATATAGAGATGTTTTTCTTTCGTCTAACCCTACTCATTTCCAGCCAAGGTTAAGGTTCAATCACTCTATGGAAGGCTTCATTTTCAATCCGTTATGGTAAATATCCTAATTCAAAACCATTTTCAGACGCTTTAACTTTGACAGGAAGATTCAACACATTAAATTCATATTTTTTCTGAAGAGAATTACATAAATTTGCTCCTTGACTCTTCTAGAATGTTACTGTTTAGTGAAAATTCTTTAGATATAATTTGAAAACTTTTTAAATACAAGAAAAATACGCGAGCGTAAAATGCTTCTATTGGAAATATATTAATCCAAATGGAGACAAGGGAAACTTTCTAATTGGAGACAAACAGTGTAACTGAAACCGAGACGAAAGGCGCCCAAAACCTTGTTGAGTTGCTCCTGAGTGCAGGATTTGTTCTTATTCCTGATATTGTCTCCTTTCCCATCTATAAAACAATAAGAAAATCTCACCAAAAAAAAAAATCATATTTCCGGGGTTTCCTATTGAAGCATTTGCAGATACTTCAGAAAAACCCTTTTTGTTCACGAAATAGGTAACAATTTCACGTACCGTTAACAATAAAGATTAGCACTTAATTTAACTAAAATTAACAGAAATATGATATAAATGTTCAACAAAGCGAATAAACAACAGTCACCTCATTGTGTTTTTCATTAGAAAACATGGTCGATCGATGAAGAATTCGATGGTGAAAAGGTACACTTTTAATTTTTCTGAGATATTAATAAATTAAAATTTGTGAATATGAATGGATTTTCCCTATATTTGGAGCAAAATTTACTAAATAATGAAACTGTGGTATAGAATAAATATAATAATTTAGTACTGTATATATCGTGAAAACAATGACGTTTCCATTTGGAGTAGCGAAAAATTTCCATTTGGAGCAGGTTTTGAATTAGCTTAATTTATTCTAGTTAAAATTTAGATTTTTGCGAAGGTTTTGAATTTTTCAACTTGGGTGCATTGGTCTCAGGTAATGAATTGGTTAACTTCCCGTAATTGAATATTACTTTCAAATGTTTTTTTTCTTAACTTGCGAATAAATTTAATCTCAATAGTAAGCTAGTATGCACCCTAAAATTCAAAAAGAGCTCTATTCTATGAGCACGATGATTCTGAAAAACTGCCATTTCTTTTCTCGATTTTAGTAATGACCAAGTTAACCGTAGGTTAGATTAGAAGCTCAAGAGCTACTGCACGACTAAAGTAGTTAGGACAATAACTCACGAATTCGTCGACTGAATGATGCTATCGCAGTAGAATGACTGAAATTTTACAAGTTTGGTATAACGGATGATTATATTTTCAAAATTTAGTGTCGAAAGTGTCAGCATTAAACTTGAAAACTTCAATTGAAATACAATTTATACAAAAGT
>NW_026604678.1:0-15843 GCF_024763615.1 Phlebotomus papatasi
CCACCCTTGGGAGTTTTTTTTTTAATTTTTTAAAAATGCCAAAATCTGCTCTAGAAACCGCAATTCTTAAAATTTCTCAATGAAAATCACATTAGAATACTTCAAATAATTCTAACAATCAATTAATATCTTTAGTTGAATTTTTCTTGGAAAAATTCCCATTAAAAATCATCATGATCCCACCCTTGGGAGTTTTTTTTAATTTTTTAAAAATGCCAAAATCTGCTCTAGAAACCGCAATTCTTAAAATTTCTCAATGAAAATCACATTAGAATACTTCAAATAATTCTAACAATCAATTAATATCTTTAGTTGAATTTTTTCTTGGAAAAATTCCCATTAAAAATCATTATGATCCCACCCTTGGGAGTTTTTTTTTAATTTTTTAAAAATGCCAAAATCTGCTCTAGAAACCGCAATTCTTAAAATTTCTCAATGAAAATCACATTAGAATACTTCAAATAATTTTAACAATCAATTAATATCTTTAGTTGAATTTTTTCTTGGAAAAATTCCCATTAAAAATCATTATGATCCCACCCTTGGGAGTTTTTTTTTAATTTTTTAAAAATGCCAAAATCTGCTCTAGAAACCGCAATTCTTAAAATTTCTCAATGAAAATCACATTAGAATACTTCAAATAATTCTAACAATCAATTAATATCTTTAGTTGAATTTTTTCTTGGAAAAATTCCCATTAAAAATCATCATTATCCCACCCTTGGGAGTTTTTTTTTAATTTTTTAAAAATGCCAAAATCTGCTCTAGAAACCGCAATTCTTAAAATTTCTCAATGAAAATCACATTAGAATACTTCAAATAATTCTAACAATCAATTAATATCTTTAGTTGAATTTTTTCTTGGAAAAATTCCCATTAAAAATCATCATGATCCCACCCTTGGGAGTTTTTTTTTAATTTTTTAAAAATGCCAAAATCTGCTCTAGAAACCGCAATTCTTAAAATTTCTCAATGAAAATCACATTAGAATACTTCAAATAATTCTAACAATCAATTAATATCTTTAGTTGAATTTTTTCTTGGAAAAATTCCCATTAAAAATCATCATGATCCCACCCTTGGGAGTTTTTTTTTTAATTTTTTAAAAATGCCAAAATCTGCTCTAGAAACCGCAATTCTTAAAATTTCTCAATGAAAATCACATTAGAATACTTCAAATAATTCTAACAATCAATTAATATCTTTAGTTGAATTTTTTCTTGGAAAAATTCCCATTAAAAATCATCATGATCCCACCCTTGGGAGTTTTTTTTTTAATTTTTTAAAAATGCCAAAATCTGCTCTAGAAACCGCAATTCTTAAAATTTCTCAATGAAAATCACATTAGAATACTTCAAATAATTCTAACAATCAATTAATATCTTTAGTTGAATTTTTTCTTGGAAAAATTCCCATTAAAAATCATCATGATCCCACCCTTGGGAGTTTTTTTTTTAATTTTTTAAAAATGCCAAAATCTGCTCTAGAAACCGCAATTCTTAAAATTTCTCAATGAAAATCACATTAGAATACTTCAAATAATTCTAACAATCAATTAATATCTTTAGTTGAATTTTTTCTTGGAAAAATTCCCATTAAAAATCATTATGATCCCACCCTTGGGAGTTTTTTTTTAATTTTTTAAAAATGCCAAAATCTGCTCTAGAAACCGCAATTCTTAAAATTTCTCAATGAAAATCACATTAGAATACTTCAAATAATTTTAACAATCAATTAATATCTTTAGTTGAATTTTTTCTTGGAAAAATTCCCATTAAAAATCATTATGATCCCACCCTTGGGAGTTTTTTTTTAATTTTTTAAAAATGCCAAAATCTGCTCTAGAAACCGCAATTCTTAAAATTTCTCAATGAAAATCACATTAGAATACTTCAAATAATTCTAACAATCAATTAATATCTTTAGTTGAATTTTTTCTTGGAAAAATTCCCATTAAAAATCATCATTATCCCACCCTTGGGAGTTTTTTTTTAATTTTTTAAAAATGCCAAAATCTGCTCTAGAAACCGCAATTCTTAAAATTTCTCAATGAAAATCACATTAGAATACTTCAAATAATTCTAACAATCAATTAATATCTTTAGTTGAATTTTTTCTTGGAAAAATTCCCATTAAAAATCATCATGATCCCACCCTTGGGAGTTTTTTTTTAATTTTTTAAAAATGCCAAAATCTGCTCTAGAAACCGCAATTCTTAAAATTTCTCAATGAAAATCACATTAGAATACTTCAAATAATTCTAACAATCAATTAATATCTTTAGTTGAATTTTTTCTTGGAAAAATTCCCATTAAAAATCATCATGATCCCACCCTTGGGAGTTTTTTTTTTAATTTTTTAAAAATGCCAAAATCTGCTCTAGAAACCGCAATTCTTAAAATTTCTCAATGAAAATCACATTAGAATACTTCAAATAATTCTAACAATCAATTAATATCTTTAGTTGAATTTTTTCTTGGAAAAATTCCCATTAAAAATCATCATGATCCCACCCTTGGGAGTTTTTTTTTTAATTTTTTAAAAATGCCAAAATCTGCTCTAGAAACCGCAATTCTTAAAATTTCTCAATGAAAATCACATTAGAATACTTCAAATAATTCTAACAATCAATTAATATCTTTAGTTGAATTTTTTCTTGGAAAAATTCCCATTAAAAATCATCATGATCCCACCCTTGGGAGTTTTTTTTTTAATTTTTTAAAAATGCCAAAATCTGCTCTAGAAACCGCAATTCTTAAAATTTCTCAATGAAAATCACATTAGAATACTTCAAATAATTCTAACAATCAATTAATATCTTTAGTTGAATTTTTTCTTGGAAAAATTCCCATTAAAAATCATCATGATCCCACCCTTGGGAGTTTTTTTTAAATTTTTTAAAAATGCCAAAATCTGCTCTAGAAACCGCAATTCTTAAAATTTCTCAATGAAAATCACATTAGAATACTTCAAATAATTCTAACAATCAATTAATATCTTTAGTTGAATTTTTTCTTGGAAAAATTCCCATTAAAAATCATCATGATCCCACCCTTGGGAGTTTTTTTTTAATTTTTTAAAAATGCCAAAATCTGCTCTAGAAACCGCAATTCTTAAAATTTCTCAATGAAAATCACATTAGAATACTTCAAATAATTCTAACAATCAATTAATATCTTTAGTTGAATTTTTTCTTGGAAAAATTCCCATTAAAAATCATCATGATCCCACCCTTGGGAGTTTTTTTTTAATTTTTTAAAAATGCCAAAATCTGCTCTAGAAACCGCAATTCTTAAAATTTCTCAATGAAAATCACATTAGAATACTTCAAATAATTCTAACAATCAATTAATATCTTTAGTTGAATTTTTTCTTGGAAAAATTCCCATTAAAAATCATCATGATCCCACCCTTGGGAGTTTTTTTTTAATTTTTTAAAAATGCCAAAATCTGCTCTAGAAACCGCAATTCTTAAAATTTCTCAATGAAAATCACATTAGAATACTTCAAATAATTCTAACAATCAATTAATATCTTTAGTTGAATTTTTTCTTGGAAAAATTCCCATTAAAAATCATCATGATCCCACCCTTGGGAGTTTTTTTTTTAATTTTTTAAAAATGCCAAAATCTGCTCTAGAAACCGCAATTCTTAAAATTTCTCAATGAAAATCACATTAGAATACTTCAAATAATTCTAACAATCAATTAATATCTTTAGTTGAATTTTTTCTTGGAAAAATTCCCATTAAAAATCATCATGATCCCACCCTTGGGAGTTTTTTTTTAATTTTTTAAAAATGCCAAAATCTGCTCTAGAAACCGCAATTCTTAAAATTTCTCAATGAAAATCACATTAGAATACTTCAAATAATTCTAACAATCAATTAATATCTTTAGTTGAATTTTTTCTTGGAAAAATTCCCATTAAAAATCATCATGATCCCACCCTTGGGAGTTTTTTTTTAATTTTTTAAAAATGCCAAAATCTGCTCTAGAAACCGCAATTCTTAAAATTTCTCAATGAAAATCACATTAGAATACTTCAAATAATTCTAAAAATCAATTAATATCTTTAGTTGAATTTTTTCTTGGAAAAATTCCCATTAAAAATCATCATGATCCCACCCTTGGGAGTTTTTTTTTAATTTTTTAAAAATGCCAAAATCTGCTCTAGAAACCGCAATTCTTAAAATTTCTCAATGAAAATCACATTAGAATACTTCAAATAATTCTAACAATCAATTAATATCTTTAGTTGAATTTTTTCTTGGAAAAATTCCCATTAAAAATCATCATTATCCCACCCTTGGGAGTTTTTTTTTAATTTTTTAAAAATGCCAAAATCTGCTCTAGAAACCGCAATTCTTAAAATTTCTCAATGAAAATCACATTAGAATACTTCAAATAAATCTAACAATCAATTAATGTCTTTAGTTGAATTTTTTCTTGGAAAAATTCCCATTAAAAATCATCATGATCCCACCCTTGGGAGTTTTTTTTTAATTTTTATAAATGCCAAAATCTGCTCTAGAAACCGCAATTCTTAAAATTTCTCAATGAAAATCACATTAGAATACTTCAAATAATTCTAACAATCAATTAATATCTTTAGTTGAATTTTTTCTTGGAAAAATTCCCATTAAAAATCATCATGATCCCACCCTTGGGAGTTTTTTTTTTAATTTTTTAAAAATGCCAAAATCTGCTCTAGAAACCGCAATTCTTAAAATTTCTCAATGAGAATCACATTAGAATACTTCAGATAATTCTAACAATCAATTAATATCTTTAGTTGAATTTTTTCTTGGAAAAATTCCCATTAAAAATCATCATGATCCCACCCTTGGGAGTTTTTTTTAATTTTTTAAAAATGCCAAAATCTGCTCTAGAAACCGCAATTCTTAAAATTTCTCAATGAAAATCACATTAGAATACTTCAAATAATTCTAACAATCAATTAATATCTTTAGTTGAATTTTTTCTTGGAAAAATTCCCATTAAAAATCATCATGATCCCACCCTTGGGAGTTTTTTTTTAATTTTTTAAAAATGCCAAAATCTGCTCTAGAAACCGCAATTCTTAAAATTTCTCAATGAAAATCACATTAGAATACTTCAAATAATTCTAACAATCAATTAATATCTTTAGTTGAATTTTTTCTTGGAAAAATTCCCATTAAAAATCATCATGATCCCACCCTTGGGAGTTTTTTTTTAATTTTTTAAAAATGCCAAAATCTGCTCTAGAAACCGCAATTCTTAAAATTTCTCAATGAAAATCACATTAGAATACTTCAAATAATTCTAACAATCAATTAATATCTTTAGTTGAATTTTTTCTTGGAAAAATTCCCATTAAAAATCATCATGATCCCACCCTTGAGAGTTTTTTTTTTAATTTTTTAAAAATGCCAAAATCTGCTCTAGAAACCGCAATTCTTAAAATTTCTCAATGAAAATCACATTAGAATACTTCAAATTATTCTAACAATCAATTAATATCTTTAGTTGAATTTTTTCTTGGAAAAATTCCCATTAAAAATCATCATGATCCCACCCTTGGGAGTTTTTTTTTAATTTTTTAAAAATGCCAAAATCTGCTCTAGAAACCGCAATTCTTAAAATTTCTCAATGAAAATCACATTAGAATACTTCAAATAATTCTAACAATCAATTAATATCTTTAGTTGAATTTTTTCTTGGAAAAATTCCCATTAAAAATCATCATGATCCCACCCTTGGGAGTTTTTTTTTTAATTTTTTAAAAATGCCAAAATCTGCTCTAGAAACCGCAATTCTTAAAATTTCTCAATGAGAATCACATTAGAATACTTCAGATAATTCTAACAATCAATTAATATCTTTAGTTGAATTTTTTCTTGGAAAAATTCCCATTAAAAATCATCATGATCCCACCCTTGGGAGTTTTTTTTTAATTTTTTAAAAATGCCAAAATCTGCTCTAGAAACCGCAATTCTTAAAATTTCTCAATGAAAATCACATTAGAATACTTCAAATTATTCTAACAATCAATTAATATCTTTAGTTGAATTTTTTCTTGGAAAAATTCCCATTAAAAATCATCATGATCCCACCCTTGGGAGTTTTTTTTTTAATTTTTTAAAAATGCCAAAATCTGCTCTAGAAACCGCAATTCTTAAAATTTCTCAATGAAAATCACATTAGAATACTTCAAATAATTCTAACAATCAATTAATATCTTTAGTTGAATTTTTTCTTGGAAAAATTCCCATTAAAAATCATCATGATCCCACCCTTGGGAGTTTTTTTTTAATTTTTTAAAAATGCCAAAATCTGCTCTAGAAACCGCAATTCTTAAAATTTCTCAATGAAAATCACATTAGAATACTTCAAATAATTCTAACAATCAATTAATATCTTTAGTTGAATTTTTTCTTGGAAAAATTCCCATTAAAAATCATCATGATCCCACCCTTGGGAGTTTTTTTTTTAATTTTTTAAAAATGCCAAAATCTGCTCTAGAAACCGCAATTCTTAAAATTTCTCAATGAGAATCACATTAGAATACTTCAGATAATTCTAACAATCAATTAATATCTTTAGTTGAATTTTTTCTTGGAAAAATTCCCATTAAAAATCATCATGATCCCACCCTTGGGAGTTTTTTTTAATTTTTTAAAAATGCCAAAATCTGCTCTAGAAACCGCAATTCTTAAAATTTCTCAATGAAAATCACATTAGAATACTTCAAATAATTCTAACAATCAATTAATATCTTTAGTTGAATTTTTTCTTGGAAAAATTCCCATTAAAAATCATCATGATCCCACCCTTGGGAGTTTTTTTTTTAATTTTTTAAAAATGCCAAAATCTGCTCTAGAAACCGCAATTCTTAAAATTTCTCAATGAAAATCACATTAGAATACTTCAAATAATTCTAACAATCAATTAATATCTTTAGTTGAATTTTTTCTTGGAAAAATTCCCATTAAAAATCATCATGATCCCACCCTTGGGAGTTTTTTTTTAATTTTTTAAAAATGCCAAAATCTGCTCTAGAAACCGCAATTCTTAAAATTTCTCAATGAAAATCACATTAGAATACTTCAAATAATTCTAACAATCAATTAATATCTTTAGTTGAATTTTTTCTTGGAAAAATTCCCATTAAAAATCATCATGATCCCACCCTTGAGAGTTTTTTTTTAATTTTTTAAAAATGCCAAAATCTGCTCTAGAAACCGCAATTCTTAAAATTTCTCAATGAAAATCACATTAGAATACTTCAAATTATTCTAACAATCAATTAATATCTTTAGTTGAATTTTTTCTTGGAAAAATTCCCATTAAAAATCATCATGATCCCACCCTTGGGAGTTTTTTTTTAATTTTTTAAAAATGCCAAAATCTGCTCTAGAAACCGCAATTCTTAAAATTTCTCAATGAGAATCACATTAGAATACTTCACATAATTCTAACAATCAATTAATATCTTTAGTTGAATTTTTTCTTGGAAAAATTCCCATTAAAAATCATCATGATCCCACCCTTGGGAGTTTTTTTTAATTTTTTAAAAGTGCCAAAATCTGCTCTAGAAACCGCAATTCTTAAAATTTCTCAATGAAAATCACATTAGAATACTTCAAATAATTCTAACAATCAATTAATATCTTTAGTTGAATTTTTTCTTGGAAAAATTCCCATTAAAAATCATCATGATCCCACCCTTGGGAGTTTTTTTTTAATTTTTTAAAAATGCCAAAATCTGCTCTAGAAACCGCAATTCTTAAAATTTCTCAATGAAAATCACATTAGAATACTACAAATAATTCTAACAATCAATTAATATCTTTAGTTGAATTTTTTCTTGGAAAAATTCCCATTAAAAATCATTATGATCCCACCCTTGGGAGTTTTTTTTTAATTTTTTAAAAATGCCAAAATCTGCTCTAGAAACCGCAATTCTTAAAATTTCTCAATGAAAATCACATTAGAATACTTCAAATAATTCTAACAATCAATTAATATCTTTAGTTGAATTTTTTCTTGGAAAAATTCCCATTAAAAATCATCATGATCCCACCCTTGGGAGTTTTTTTTTAATTTTTTAAAAATGCCAAAATCTGCTCTAGAAACCGCAATTCTTAAAATTTCTCAATGAGAATCACATTAGAATACTTCACATAATTCTAACAATCAATTAATATCTTTAGTTGAATTTTTTCTTGGAAAAATTCCCATTAAAAATCATCATGATCCCACCCTTGGGAGTTTTTTTTAATTTTTTAAAAGTGCCAAAATCTGCTCTAGAAACCGCAATTCTTAAAATTTCTCAATGAAAATCACATTAGAATACTTCAAATAATTCTAACAATCAATTAATATCTTTAGTTGAATTTTTTCTTGGAAAAATTCCCATTAAAAATCATCATGATCCCACCCTTGGGAGTTTTTTTTTAATTTTTTAAAAATGCCAAAATCTGCTCTAGAAACCGCAATTCTTAAAATTTCTCAATGAAAATCACATTAGAATACTACAAATAATTCTAACAATCAATTAATATCTTTAGTTGAATTTTTTCTTGGAAAAATTCCCATTAAAAATCATTATGATCCCACCCTTGGGAGTTTTTTTTTAATTTTTTAAAAATGCCAAAATCTGCTCTAGAAACCGCAATTCTTAAAATTTCTCAATGAAAATCACATTAGAATACTTCAAATAATTCTAACAATCAATTAATATCTTTAGTTGAATTTTTTCTTGGAAAAATTCCCATTAAAAATCATCATTATCCCACCCTTGGGAGTTTTTTTTTAATTTTTTAAAAATGCCAAAATCTGCTCTAGAAACCGCAATTCTTAAAATTTCTCAATGAAAATCACATTAGAATACTTCAAATAATTCTAAAAATCAATTAATATCTTTAGTTGAATTTTTTCTTGGAAAAATTCCCATTAAAAATCATCATGATCCCACCCTTGGGAGTTTTTTTTTAATTTTTTAAAAATGCCAAAATCTGCTCTAGAAACCGCAATTCTTAAAATTTCTCAATGAAAATCACATTAGAATACTTCAAATAATTCTAACAATCAATTAATATCTTTAGTTGAATTTTTTCTTGGAAAAATTCCCATTAAAAATCATCATTATCCCACCCTTGGGAGTTTTTTTTTAATTTTTTAAAAATGCCAAAATCTGCTCTAGAAACCGCAATTCTTAAAATTTCTCAATGAAAATCACATTAGAATACTTCAAATAAATCTAACAATCAATTAATGTCTTTAGTTGAATTTTTTCTTGGAAAAATTCCCATTAAAAATCATCATGATCCCACCCTTGGGAGTTTTTTTTTAATTTTTATAAATGCCAAAATCTGCTCTAGAAACCGCAATTCTTAAAATTTCTCAATGAAAATCACATTAGAATACTTCAAATAATTCTAACAATCAATTAATATCTTTAGTTGAATTTTTTCTTGGAAAAATTCCCATTAAAAATCATCATGATCCCACCCTTGGGAGTTTTTTTTTTAATTTTTTAAAAATGCCAAAATCTGCTCTAGAAACCGCAATTCTTAAAATTTCTCAATGAAAATCACATTAGAATACTTCAAATAATTCTAACAATCAATTAATATCTTTAGTTGAATTTTTTCTTGGAATCATTAGAATACTTCAAATAATTCTAACAATCAATTAATATCTTTAGTTGAATTTTTTCTTGGAAAAATTCCCATTAAAAATCATCATGATTCCACCCTTGGGAGTTTTTTTTTATTTTTTAAAAATGCCAAAATCTGCTCTAGAAACCGCAATTCTTAAAATTTCTCAATGAAAATCACATTAGAATACTTCAAATAATTCTAACAATCAATTAATATCTTTAGTTGAATTTTTTCTTGGAAAAATTCCCATTAAAAATCATCATGATCCCACCCTTGGGAGTTTTTTTTTTAATTTTTTAAAAATGCCAAAATCTGCTCTAGAAACCGCAATTCTTAAAATTTCTCAATGAAAATCACATTAGAATACTTCAAATAATTCTAACAATCAATTAATATCTTTAGTTGAATTTTTTCTTGGAAAAATTCCCATTAAAAATCATCATGATCCCACCCTTGGGAGTTTTTTTTTTAATTTTTTAAAAATGCCAAAATCTGCTCTAGAAACCGCAATTCTTAAAATTTCTCAATGAAAATCACATTAGAATACTTCAAATAATTCTAACAATCAATTAATATCTTTAGTTGAATTTTTTCTTGGAAAAATTCCCATTAAAAATCATCATGATCCCACCCTTGGGAGTTTTTTTTTAATTTTTTAAAAATGCCAAAATCTGCTCTAGAAACCGCAATTCTTAAAATTTCTCAATGAAAATCACATTAGAATACTTCAAATAATTCTAACAATCAATTAATATCTTTAGTTGAATTTTTTCTTGGAAAAATTCCCATTAAAAATCATCATGATCCCACCCTTGAGAGTTTTTTTTTTAATTTTTTAAAAATGCCAAAATCTGCTCTAGAAACCGCAATTCTTAAAATTTCTCAATGAAAATCACATTAGAATACTTCAAATAATTCTAACAATCAATTAATATCTTTAGTTGAATTTTTTCTTGGAAAAATTCCCATTAAAAATCATCATGATCCCACCCTTGGGAGTTTTTTTTTAATTTTTTAAAAATGCCAAAATCTGCTCTAGAAACCGCAATTCTTAAAATTTCTCAATGAAAATCACATTAGAATACTTCAAATAATTCTAACAATCAATTAATATCTTTAGTTGAATTTTTTCTTGGAAAAATTCCCATTAAAAATCATCATGATCCCACCCTTGGGAGTTTTTTTTTTAATTTTTTAAAAATGCCAAAATCTGCTCTAGAAACCGCAATTCTTAAAATTTCTCAATGAGAATCACATTAGAATACTTCAGATAATTCTAACAATCAATTAATATCTTTAGTTGAATTTTTTCTTGGAAAAATTCCCATTAAAAATCATCATGATCCCACCCTTGGGAGTTTTTTTTTAATTTTTTAAAAATGCCAAAATCTGCTCTAGAAACCGCAATTCTTAAAATTTCTCAATGAAAATCACATTAGAATACTTCAAATAATTCTAACAATCAATTAATATCTTTAGTTGAATTTTTTCTTGGAAAAATTCCCATTAAAAATCATCATGATCCCACCCTTGGGAGTTTTTTTTTTAATTTTTTAAAAATGCCAAAATCTGCTCTAGAAACCGCAATTCTTAAAATTTCTCAATGAAAATCACATTAGAATACTTCAAATAATTCTAACAATCAATTAATATCTTTAGTTGAATTTTTTCTTGGAAAAATTCCCATTAAAAATCATCATGATCCCACCCTTGGGAGTTTTTTTTTAATTTTTTAAAAATGCCAAAATCTGCTCTAGAAACCGCAATTCTTAAAATTTCTCAATGAAAATCACATTAGAATACTTCAAATAATTCTAACAATCAATTAATATCTTTAGTTGAATTTTTTCTTGGAAAAATTCCCATTAAAAATCATCATGATCCCACCCTTGGGAGTTTTTTTTTAATTTTTTAAAAATGCCAAAATCTGCTCTAGAAACCGCAATTCTTAAAATTTCTCAATGAAAATCACATTAGAATACTTCAAATAATTCTAACAATCAATTAATATCTTTAGTTGAATTTTTTCTTGGAAAAATTCCCATTAAAAATCATCATGATCCCACCCTTGGGAGTTTTTTTTTTAATTTTTTAAAAATGCCAAAATCTGCTCTAGAAACCGCAATTCTTAAAATTTCTCAATGAAAATCACATTAGAATACTTCAAATAATTCTAACAATCAATTAATATCTTTAGTTGAATTTTTTCTTGGAAAAATTCCCATTAAAAATCATCATGATCCCACCCTTGGGAGTTTTTTTTTTAATTTTTTAAAAATGCCAAAATCTGCTCTAGAAACCGCAATTCTTAAAATTTCTCAATGAAAATCACATTAGAATACTTCAAATAATTCTAACAATCAATTAATATCTTTAGTTGAATTTTTTCTTGGAAAAATTCCCATTAAAAATCATCATGATCCCACCCTTGGGAGTTTTTTTTTAATTTTTTAAAAATGCCAAAATCTGCTCTAGAAACCGCAATTCTTAAAATTTCTCAATGAAAATCACATTAGAATACTTCAAATAATTCTAACAATCAATTAATATCTTTAGTTGAATTTTTTCTTGGAAAAATTCCCATTAAAAATCATCATGATCCCACCCTTGGGAGTTTTTTTTTAATTTTTTAAAAATGCCAAAATCTGCTCTAGAAACCGCAATTCTTAAAATTTCTCAATGAAAATCACATTAGAATACTTCAAATAATTCTAACAATCAATTAATATCTTTAGTTGAATTTTTTCTTGGAAAAATTCCCATTAAAAATCATCATGATCCCACCCTTGGGAGTTTTTTTTTAATTTTTTAAAAATGCCAAAATCTGCTCTAGAAACCGCAATTCTTAAAATTTCTCAATGAAAATCACATTAGAATACTTCAAATAATTCTAACAATCAATTAATATCTTTAGTTGAATTTTTTCTTGGAAAAATTCCCATTAAAAATCATCATGATCCCACCCTTGGGAGTTTTTTTTAATTTTTTAAAAATGCCAAAATCTGCTCTAGAAACCGCAATTCTTAAAATTTCTCAATGAAAATCACATTAGAATACTTCAAATAATTCTAACAATCAATTAATATCTTTAGTTGAATTTTTTCTTGGAAAAATTCCCATTAAAAATCATCATGATCCCACCCTTGGGAGTTTTTTTTTAATTTTTTAAAAATGCCAAAATCTGCTCTAGAAACCGCAATTCTTAAAATTTCTCAATGAAAATCACATTAGAATACTACAAATAATTCTAACAATCAATTAATATCTTTAGTTGAATTTTTTCTTGGAAAAATTCCCATTAAAAATCATCATGATCCCACCCTTGGGAGTTTTTTTTTAATTTTTTAAAAATGCCAAAATCTGCTCTAGAAACCGCAATTCTTAAAATTTCTCAATGAAAATCACATTAGAATACTTCAAATAATTCTAACAATCAATTAATATCTTTAGTTGAATTTTTTCTTGGAAAAATTCCCATTAAAAATCATCATGATCCCACCCTTGGGAGTTTTTTTTTAATTTTTTAAAAATGCCAAAATCTGCTCTAGAAACCGCAATTCTTAAAATTTCTCAATGAAAATCACATTAGAATACTTCAAATAATTCTAACAATCAATTAATATCTTTAGTTGAATTTTTTCTTGGAAAAATTCCCATTAAAAATCATCATGATCCCACCCTTGGGAGTTTTTTTTTAATTTTTTAAAAGTGCCAAAATCTGCTCTAGAAACCGCAATTCTTAAAATTTCTCAATGAAAATCACATTAGAATACTTCAAATAATTCTAACAATCAATTAATATCTTTAGTTGAATTTTTTCTTGGAAAAATTCCCATTAAAAATCATCATGATCCCACCCTTGGGAGTTTTTTTTTAATTTTTTAAAAATGCCAAAATCTGCTCTAGAAACCGCAATTCTTAAAATTTCTCAATGAAAATCACATTAGAATACTTCAAATAATTCTAACAATCAATTAATATCTTTAGTTGAATTTTTTCTTGGAAAAATTCCCATTAAAAATCATCATGATCCCACCCTTGGGAGTTTTTTTTTAATTTTTTAAAAATGCCAAAATCTGCTCTAGAAACCGCAATTCTTAAAATTTCTCAATGAAAATCACATTAGAATACTTCAAATAATTCTAACAATCAATTAATATCTTTAGTTGAATTTTTTCTTGGAAAAATTCCCATTAAAAATCATCATGATCCCACCCTTGGGAGTTTTTTTTTAATTTTTTAAAAATGCCAAAATCTGCTCTAGAAACCGCAATTCTTAAAATTTCTCAATGAAAATCACATTAGAATACTTCAAATAATTCTAACAATCAATTAATATCTTTAGTTGAATTTTTTCTTGGAAAAATTCCCATTAAAAATCATCATGATCCCACCCTTGGGAGTTTTTTTTTAATTTTTTAAAAATGCCAAAATCTGCTCTAGAAACCGCAATTCTTAAAATTTCTCAATGAAAATCACATTAGAATACTTCAAATAATTCTAACAATCAATTAATATCTTTAGTTGAATTTTTTCTTGGAAAAATTCCCATTAAAAATCATCATGATCCCACCCTTGGGAGTTTTTTTTTAATTTTTTAAAAATGCCAAAATCTGCTCTAGAAACCGCAATTCTTAAAATTTCTCAATGAAAATCACATTAGAATACTTCAAATAATTCTAACAATCAATTAATATCTTTAGTTGAATTTTTTCTTGGAAAAATTCCCATTAAAAATCATCATGATCCCACCCTTGGGAGTTTTTTTTTAATTTTTTAAAAATGCCAAAATCTGCTCTAGAAACCGCAATTCTTAAAATTTCTCAATGAAAATCACATTAGAATACTTCAAATAATTCTAACAATCAATTAATATCTTTAGTTGAATTTTTTCTTGGAAAAATTCCCATTAAAAATCATCATGATCCCACCCTTGGGAGTTTTTTTTTAATTTTTTAAAAATGCCAAAATCTGCTCTAGAAACCGCAATTCTTAAAATTTCTCAATGAAAATCACATTAGAATACTTCAAATAATTCTAACAATCAATTAATATCTTTAGTTGAATTTTTTCTTGGAAAAATTCCCATTAAAAATCATCATGATCCCACCCTTGGGAGTTTTTTTTTAATTTTTTAAAAATGCCAAAATCTGCTCTAGAAACCGCAATTCTTAAAATTTCTCAATGAAAATCACATTAGAATACTTCAAATAATTCTAACAATCAATTAATATCTTTAGTTGAATTTTTTCTTGGAAAAATTCCCATTAAAAATCATCATGATCCCACCCTTGGGAGTTTTTTTTTAATTTTTTAAAAATGCCAAAATCTGCTCTAGAAACCGCAATTCTTAAAATTTCTCAATGAAAATCACATTAGAATACTTCAAATAATTCTAACAATCAATTAATATCTTTAGTTGAATTTTTTCTTGGAAAAATTCCCATTAAAAATCATCATGATCCCACCCTTGGGAGTTTTTTTTTTAATTTTTTAAAAATGCCAAAATCTGCTCTAGAAACCGCAATTCTTAAAATTTCTCAATGAAAATCACATTAGAATACTTCAAATAATTCTAACAATCAATTAATATCTTTAGTTGAATTTTTTCTTGGAAAAATTCCCATTAAAAATCATCATGATCCCACCCTTGGGAGTTTTTTTTTTAATTTTTTAAAAATGACAAAATCTGCTCTAGAAACCGCAATTCTTAAAATTTCTCAATGAAAATCACATTAGAATACTTCAAATAATTCTAACAATCAATTAATATCTTTAGTTGAATTTTTTCTTGGAAAAATTCCCATTAAAAATCATCATGATCCCACCCTTGGGAGTTTTTTTTAATTTTTTAAAAATGCCAAAATCTGCTCTAGAAACCGCAATTCTTAAAATTTCTCAATGAAAATCACATTAGAATACTTCAAATAATTCTAACAATCAATTAATATCTTTAGTTGAATTTTTTCTTGGAAAAATTCCCATTAAAAATCATCATGATCCCACCCTTGGGAGTTTTTTTTTTAATTTTTTAAAAATGCCAAAATCTGCTCTAGAAACCGCAATTCTTAAAATTTCTCAATGAAAATCACATTAGAATACTTCAAATAATTCTAACAATCAATTAATATCTTTAGTTGAATTTTTTCTTGGAAAAATTCCCATTAAAAATCATCATGATCCCACCCTTGGGA
>NW_026604679.1:0-153721 GCF_024763615.1 Phlebotomus papatasi
CTAAAATAATATTTTTCTTTCTTAAAATATCAAATATTACAATAATAATTCTTAAAAACAAGAAAAAAATATCTTAAATATCTTGTAAAATTATTGGCACTTGAATTTACAGTGAAAGGCACATATTATCTTTTGTTTCTCCAATTTACAGTATATAATTATTTTTAATTGTCCTGTATATGTACAAGCTCATCCAATAAAGCCCCCCCCCCAACCGTCGCATAGAAATCTTCCAAGAAAATTCATTTAATAAATTTTTATGCAAATAATTGTCGGATGGGAGGGATAAGAAATAAAAAATTAACACAGAACTCATGATGAAATCCAATGAACACCTGGGAGCACTTGTTGCTCACCAGAGTATGTTCAGTCCTGCCAAAAATGGACGGGAAATAAAATTGAAAAATTGTCTTGGTACCTGTTTTTAAAACCAGCAAAAAGTATCTTGAGGACAAGTTTCACGAGGCAGCATGAGAATTCTAAATACACTTTATAGACTTTTATGCATTTCTCGTCGAATTTTCTTAATTTTCCAGTGAAATTTTGCACATATCAAGCCTGAAAGAGGCTCTAAATGGATGTAAAGTTTGAGGCCTCTATCTCTCATAGTTTCCGAGATAATCAACTTTAAAGATTTTCAGACACTTTTATGCATTTCTCATACAATTTAATGTATAAATATCGTTCGAGTTTGCCACAATCCGATTTTGCAACGAAGGAATCACACCTCTATAAGCTGATCTAGGCTTATCACTGGCTTTTGTATGCAAATCTTTAAACGCGAATATCTCCTAAACTAGAAGAGATAGACCCCCCAAAGTTGGCATCAAAAACAATTTTTTTAGGCATATTTTGTATGCAAATCTTTAAACGCGAATATCTCCTAAACTAGAAGAGATAGACCCCCCAAAGTTGGCATCAAAAAAAAATTTTTTAGGCATATTTTGTATGCAAATCTTTAAACGCGAATATCTCCTAAACTAGAAGAGATAGACCCCCCAAAGTTGGCATCAAAAAAAGAATTTTTTAGGCATATTTTCTATGCAAATCTTTAAACGCGAATATCTCCTAAACTAGAAGAGATAGACCCCCCAAAGTTGGCATCAAAAAAAATTTTTTTAGGCATATTTTGTATGCAAATCTTTAAACGCGAATATCTCCTAAACTAGAAGAGATAGACCCCCCAAAGTTGGCATCAAAAAAAAATTTTTTTAGGCACATTTTGTATGTAAATCTTTAAACGCGAATATCTCCTAAACTAGAAGAGATAGACCCCCCAAAGTTGGCACCAAAAAAAATTTTTTTTAGGCACATTTTGTATGTAAATCTTTAAACGCGAATATCTCCTAAACTAGAAGAGATAGACCCCCCAAAGTTGGCACCAAAAAAATAATTTTTTAGGCCTATATTGTATGCAAATCTTTAAACGCGAATATCTCCTAAACTAGAAGAGATAGACCCCCCAAAGTTGGCACCAAAAAAATAATTTTTTAGGCCTATATTGTATGCGAATCTTTAAACGCGAATATCTCCTAAACTAGAAGAGATAGACCCCCCAAAGTTGGCACCAAAAAAATAATTTTTTAGGCCTATATTGTATGCAAATCTTTAAACGCGAATATCTCCTAAACTAGAAGAGATAGACCCCCCAAAGTTGGCACCAAAAAAATAATTTTTTAGGCCTATATTGTATGCGAATCTTTAAACGCGAATATCTCCTAAACTAGAAGAGATAGACCCCCCAAAGTTGGCACCAAAAAAATAATTTTTTAGGCCTATATTGTATGCAAATCTTTAAACGCGAATATCTCCTAAACTAGAAGAGATAGACCCCCCAAAGTTGGCACCAAAAAAATAATTTTTTAGGCCTATATTGTATGCAAATCTTTAAACGCGAATATCTCCTAAACTAGAAGAGATAGACCCCCAAAGTTGGCACCAAAAAAATAATTTTTTAGGCCTATATTGTATGCAAATCTTTAAACGCGAATATCTCCTAAACTAGAAGAGATAGACCCCCCAAAGTTGGCACCAAAAAAATAATTTTTTAGGCCTATATTGTATGCAAATCTTTAAACGCGAATATCTCCTAAACTAGAAGAGATAGACCCCCCAAAGTTGGCACCAAAAAAATAATTTTTTAGGCCTATATTGTATGCGAATCTCTAAACGCGAATATCTCCTAAACTAGAAGAGATAGACCCCCCAAAGTTGGCACCAAAAAAATAATTTTTTAGGCCTATATTGTATGCGAATCTCTAAACGCGAATATCTCCTAAACTAGAAGAGATAGACCCCCCAAAGTTGGCACCAAAAAAATAATTTTTTAGGCCTATATTGTATGCAAATCTTTAAACGCGAATATCTCCTAAACTAGAAGAGATAGACCCCCCAAAGTTGGCACCAAAAAAATAATTTTTTAGGCCTATATTGTATGCGAATCTTTAAACGCGAATATCTCCTAAACTAGAAGAGATAGACCCCCCAAAGTTGGCACCAAAAAAATAATTTTTTAGGCCTATATTGTATGCAAATCTTTAAACGCGAATATCTCCTAAACTAGAAGAGATAGACCCCCCAAAGTTGGCACCAAAAAAATAATTTTTTAGGCCTATATTGTATGCAAATCTTTAAACGCGAATATCTCCTAAACTAGAAGAGATAGACCCCCCAAAGTTGGCACCAAAAAAATAATTTTTTAGGCCTATATTGTATGCGAATCTTTAAACGCGAATATCTCCTAAACTAGAAGAGATAGACCCCCCAAAGTTGGCACCAAAAAAATAATTTTTTAGGCCTATATTGTATGCAAATCTTTAAACGCGAATATCTCCTAAACTAGAAGAGATAGACCCCCCAAAGTTGGCACCAAAAAAATAATTTTTTAGGCACATTTTGTATGCAAATCTTTAAACGCGAATATCTCCTAAACTAGAAGAGATAGACCCCCCAAAGTTGGCACCAAAAAAATAATTTTTTAGGCCTATATTGTATGCAAATCTTTAAACGCGAATATCTCCTAAACTAGAAGAGATAGACCCCCCAAAGTTGGCACCAAAAAAATAATTTTTTAGGCCTATATTGTATGCAAATCTTTAAACGCGAATATCTCCTAAACTAGAAGAGATAGACCCCCCAAAGTTGGCACCAAAAAAATAATTTTTTAGCCCTATATTGTATGCAAATCTTTAAACGCGAATATCTCCTAAACTAGAAGAGATAGACCCCCCAAAGTTGGCACCAAAAAAATAATTTTTTAGGCCTATATTGTATGCGAATCTTTAAACGCGAATATCTCCTAAACTAGAAGAGATAGACCCCCCAAAGTTGGCACCAAAAAAATAATTTTTTAGGCCTATATTGTATGCAAATCTTTAAACGCGAATATCTCCTAAACTAGAAGAGATAGACCCCCCAAAGTTGGCACCAAAAAAATAATTTTTTAGGCCTATATTGTATGCAAATCTTTAAACGCGAATATCTCCTAAACTAGAAGAGATAGACCCCCCAAAGTTGGCACCAAAAAAATAATTTTTTAGGCCTATATTGTATGCAAATCTTTAAACGCGAATATCTCCTAAACTAGAAGAGATAGACCCCCCAAAGTTGGCACCAAAAAAATAATTTTTTAGGCCTATATTGTATGCAAATCTTTAAACGCGAATATCTCCTAAACTAGAAGAGATAGACCCCCCAAAGTTGGCACCAAAAAAATAATTTTTTAGGCCTATATTGTATGCAAATCTTTAAACGCGAATATCTCCTAAACTAGAAGAGATAGACCCCCCAAAGTTGGCACCAAAAAAATAATTTTTTAGGCCTATATTGTATGCAAATCTTTAAACGCGAATATCTCCTAAACTAGAAGAGATAGACCCCCCAAAGTTGGCACCAAAAAAATAATTTTTTAGGCCTATATTGTATGCGAATCTTTAAACGCGAATATCTCCTAAACTAGAAGAGATAGACCCCCCAAAGTTGGCACCAAAAAAATAATTTTTTAGGCCTATATTGTATGCGAATCTTTAAACGCGAATATCTCCTAAACTAGAAGAGATAGACCCCCCAAAGTTGGCACCAAAAAAATAATTTTTTAGGCCTATATTGTATGCAAATCTTTAAACGCGAATATCTCCTAAACTAGAAGAGATAGACCCCCCAAAGTTGGCACCAAAAAAATAATTTTTTAGGCCTATATTGTATGCAAATCTTTAAACGCGAATATCTCCTAAACTAGAAGAGATAGACCCCCCAAAGTTGGCACCAAAAAAATAATTTTTTAGGCCTATATTGTATGCAAATCTTTAAACGCGAATATCTCCTAAACTAGAAGAGATAGACCCCCCAAAGTTGGCACCAAAAAAATAATTTTTTAGGCCTATATTGTATGCAAATCTTTAAACGCGAATATCTCCTAAACTAGAAGAGATAGACCCCCCAAAGTTGGCACCAAAAAAATAATTTTTTAGGCCTATATTGTATGCAAATCTTTAAACGCGAATATCTCCTAAACTAGAAGAGATAGACCCCCCAAAGTTGGCACCAAAAAAATAATTTTTTAGGCCTATATTGTATGCAAATCTTTAAACGCGAATATCTCCTAAACTAGAAGAGATAGACCCCCCAAAGTTGGCACCAAAAAAATAATTTTTTAGGCCTATATTGTATGCAAATCTTTAAACGCGAATATCTCCTAAACTAGAAGAGATAGACCCCCCAAAGTTGGCACCAAAAAAATAATTTTTTAGGCCTATATTGTATGCAAATCTTTAAACGCGAATATCTCCTAAACTAGAAGAGATAGACCCCCCAAAGTTGGCACCAAAAAAATAATTTTTTAGGCCTATATTGTATGCAAATCTTTAAACGCGAATATCTCCTAAACTAGAAGAGATAGACCCCCCAAAGTTGGCATCAAAAAAATAATTTTTTAGGCCTAAATTGTATGCAAATCTTTAAACGCGAATATCTCCTAAACTAGAAGAGATAGACCCCCCAAAGTTGGCATCAAAAAAATAATTTTTTAGGCCTAAATTGTATGCAAATCTTTAAACGCGAATATCTCCTAAACTAGAAGAGATAGACCCCCCAAAGTTGGCACCAAAAAAATAATTTTTTAGGCCTAAATTGTATGCAAATCTTTAAACGCGAATATCTCCTAAACTAGAAGAGATAGACCCCCCAAAGTTGGCACCAAAAAAATAATTTTTTAGGCCTATATTGTATGCAAATCTTTAAACGCGAATATCTCCTAAACTAGAAGAGATAGACCCCCCAAAGTTGGCACCAAAAAAATAATTTTTTAGGCCTATATTGTATGCAAATCTTTAAACGCGAATATCTCCTAAACTAGAAGAGATAGACCCCCCAAAGTTGGCACCAAAAAAATAATTTTTTAGGCCTATATTGTATGCAAATCTTTAAACGCGAATATCTCCTAAACTAGAAGAGATAGACCCCCCAAAGTTGGCACCAAAAAAATAATTTTTTAGGCCTATATTGTATGCAAATCTTTAAACGCGAATATCTCCTAAACTAGAAGAGATAGACCCCCCAAAGTTGGCACCAAAAAAATAATTTTTTAGGCCTATATTGTATGCAAATCTTTAAACGCGAATATCTCCTAAACTAGAAGAGATAGACCCCCCAAAGTTGGCACCAAAAAAATAATTTTTTAGGCCTATATTGTATGCAAATCTTTAAACGCGAATATCTCCTAAACTAGAAGAGATAGACCCCCCAAAGTTGGCACCAAAAAAATAATTTTTTAGGCCTATATTGTATGCAAATCTTTAAACGCGAATATCTCCTAAACTAGAAGAGATAGACCCCCCAAAGTTGGCACCAAAAAAATAATTTTTTAGGCCAATATTGTATGCAAATCTTTAAACGCGAATATCTCCTAAACTAGAAGAGATAGACCCCCCAAAGTTGGCACCAAAAAAATAATTTTTTAGGCCTATATTGTATGCAAATCTTTAAACGCGAATATCTCCTAAACTAGAAGAGATAGACCCCCCAAAGTTGGCACCAAAAAAATAATTTTTTAGGCCTATATTGTATGCAAATCTTTAAACGCGAATATCTCCTAAACTAGAAGAGATAGACCCCCCAAAGTTGGCACCAAAAAAATAATTTTTTAGGCCTATATTGTATGCAAATCTTTAAACGCGAATATCTCCTAAACTAGAAGAGATAGACCCCCCAAAGTTGGCACCAAAAAAATAATTTTTTAGGCCTATATTGTATGCAAATCTTTAAACGCGAATATCTCCTAAACTAGAAGAGATAGACCCCCAAAGTTGGCACCAAAAAAATAATTTTTTAGGCACATTTTGTATGCAAATCTTTAAACGCGAATATCTCCTAAACTAGAAGAGATAGACCCCCCAAAGTTGGCACCAAAAAAATAATTTTTTAGGCTTATATTGTATGCAAATCTTTAAACGCGAATATCTCCTAAACTAGAAGAGATAGACCCCCCAAAGTTGGCACCAAAAAAATAATTTTTTAGGCCTATATTGTATGCCATTCTTTAAACGCGAATATCTCCTAAACTAGAAGAGATAGACCCCCCAAAGTTGGCACCAAAAAAATAATTTTTTAGGCCTATATTGTATGCAAATCTTTAAACGCGAATATCTCCTAAACTAGAAGAGATAGACCCCCCAAAGTTGGCACCAAAAAAATAATTTTTTAGGCCTATATTGTATGCAAATCTTTAAACGCGAATATCTCCTAAACTAGAAGAGATAGACCCCCCAAAGTTGGCACCAAAAAAATAATTTTTTAGGCACATTTTGTATGCAAATCTTTAAACGCGAATATCTCCTAAACTAGAAGAGATAGACCCCCCAAAGTTGGCACCAAAAAAATAATTTTTTAGGCCTATATTGTATGCAAATCTTTAAACGCGAATATCTCCTAAACTAGAAGAGATAGACCCCCCAAAGTTGGCACCAAAAAAATAATTTTTTAGACCTATATTGTATGCAAATCTTTAAACGCGAATATCTCCTAAACTAGAAGAGATAGACCCCCCAAAGTTGGCACCAAAAAAATAATTTTTTAGGCCTATATTGTATGCAAATCTTTAAACGCGAATATCTCCTAAACTAGAAGAGATAGACCCCCCAAAGTTGGCACCAAAAAAATAATTTTTTAGGCCTATATAGTATGCAAATCTTTAAACGCGAATATCTCCTAAACTAGAAGAGATAGACCCCCCAAAGTTGGCACCAAAAAAATAATTTTTTAGGCCTATATTGTATGCAAATCTTTAAACGCGAATATCTCCTAAACTAGAAGAGATAGACCCCCCAAAGTTGGCACCAAAAAAATAATTTTTTAGGCACATTTTGTATGCAAATCTTTAAACGCGAATATCTCCTAAACTAGAAGAGATAGACCCCCCAAAGTTGGCACCAAAAAAATAAATTTTTAGGCCTAAATTGTATGCAAATCTTTAAACGCGAATATCTCCTAAACTAGAAGAGATAGACCCCCCAAAGTTGGCACCAAAAAAATAATTTTTAGGCACATTTTGTATGCAAATCTTTAAACGCGAATATCTCCTAAACTAGAAGAGATAAACCCCCCAAAGTTGGCACCAAAAAAATAATTTTTTAGGCCTATATTGTATGCAAATCTTTAAACGCGAATATCTCCTAAACTAGAAGAGATAGACCCCCCAAAGTTGGCACCAAAAAAATAATTTTTTAGGCCTATATTGTATGCAAATCTTTAAACGCGAATATCTCCTAAACTAGAAGAGATAGACCCCCCAAAGTTGGCACCAAAAAAATAATTTTTTAGACCTATATTGTATGCAAATCTTTAAACGCGAATATCTCCTAAACTAGAAGAGATAGACCCCCCAAAGTTGGCACCAAAAAAATATTTTTTTAGGCCTATATTGTATGCAAATCTTTAAACGCGAATATCTCCTAAATTAGAAGAGATAGACCCCCCAAAGTTGGCACCAAAAAAATAATTTTTTAGGCACATTTTGTATGCAAATCTTTAAACGCGAATATCTCCTAAACTAGAAGAGATAGACCCCCCAAAGTTGGCACCAAAAAAATAATTTTTTAGGCCTATATTGTATGCAAATCTTTAAACGCGAATATCTCCTAAACTAGAAGAGATAGACCCCCCAAAGTTGGCACCAAAAAAATAATTTTTTAGGCCTATATTGTATGCAAATCTTTAAACGCGAATATCTCCTAAACTAGAAGAGATAGACCCCCCAAAGTTGGCACCAAAAAAATAATTTTTTAGGCCTATATTGTATGCAAATCTTTAAACGCGAATATCTCCTAAACTAGAAGAGATAAACCCCCCAAAGTTGGCACCAAAAAAATAATTTTTTAGGCCTATATTGTATGCAAATCTTTAAACGCGAATATCTCCTAAACTAGAAGAGATAGACCCCCCAAAGTTGGCACCAAAAAAATAATTTTTTAGGCCTATATGCCATTCTTTAAACGCGAATATCTCCTAAACTAGAAGAGATAGACCCCCCAAAGTTGGCACCAAAAAAATCATTTTTTAGGCCTATATTGTATGCAAATCTTTAAACGCGAATATCTCCTAAACTAGAAGAGATAGACCCCCCAAAGTTGGCACCAAAAAAATAATTTTTTAGGCACATTTTGTATGCAAATCTTTAAACGCGAATATCTCCTAAACTAGAAGAGATAGACCCCCCAAAGTTGGCACCAAAAAATAATTTTTTAGGCCTATATTGTATGCAAATCTTTAAACGCGAATATCTCCTAAACTAGAAGAGATAGACCCCCCAAAGTTGGCACCAAAAAAAATAATTTTTTAGGCCTATATTGTATGCAAATCTTTAAACGCGAATATCTCCTAAACTAGAAGAGATAGACCCCCCAAAGTTGGCACCAAAAAAATAATTTTTTAGGCACATTTTGTATGCAAATCTTTAAACGCGAATATCTCCTAAACTAGAAGAGATAGACCCCCCAAAGTTGGCACCAAAAAAATAATTTTTTAGGCCTATATTGTATGCAAATCTTTAAACGCGAATATCTCCTAAACTAGAAGAGATAGACCCCCCAAAGTTGGCACCAAAAAAATAATTTTTTAGGCCTATATTGTATGCAAATCTTTAAACGCGAATATCTCCTAAACTAGAAGAGATAGACCCCCCAAAGTTGGCACCAAAAAAATAATTTTTTAGGCCTATATTGTATGCAAATCTTTAAACGCGAATATCTCCTAAACTAGAAGAGATAGACCCCCCAAAGTTGGCACCAAAAAAATAATTTTTTAGGCCTATATTGTATGCAAATCTTTAAACGCGAATATCTCCTAAACTAGAAGAGATAGACCCCCCAAAGTTGGCACCAAAAAAATAATTTTTTAGGCTTATATTGTATGCAAATCTTTAAACGCGAATATCTCCTAAACTAGAAGAGATAGACCCCCCAAAGTTGGCACCAAAAAAATAATTTTTTAGGCCTATATTGTATGCCATTCTTTAAACGCGAATATCTCCTAAACTAGAAGAGATAGACCCCCCAAAGTTGGCACCAAAAAAATAATTTTTTAGGCACATTTTGTATGCAAATCTTTAAACGCGAATATCTCCTAAACTAGAAGAGATAGACCCCCCAAAGTTGGCACCAAAAAAATAATTTTTTAGGCTTATATTGTATGCAAATCTTTAAACGCGAATATCTCCTAAACTAGAAGAGATAGACCCCCCAAAGTTGGCACCAAAAAAATAATTTTTTAGGCCTATATTGTATGCCATTCTTTAAACGCGAATATCTCCTAAACTAGAAGAGATAGACCCCCCAAAGTTGGCACCAAAAAAATAATTTTTTAGGCCTATATTGTATGCAAATCTTTAAACGCGAATATCTCCTAAACTAGAAGAGATAGACCCCCCAAAGTTGGCACCAAAAAAATAATTTTTTAGGCCTATATTGTATGCAAATCTTTAAACGCGAATATCTCCTAAACTAGAAGAGATAGACCCCCCAAAGTTGGCACCAAAAAAATAATTTTTTAGGCCTATATTGTATGCAAATCTTTAAACGCGAATATCTCCTAAACTAGAAGAGATAGACCCCCCAAAGTTGGCACCAAAAAAATAATTTTTTAGGCCTATATTGTATGCAAATCTTTAAACGCGAATATCTCCTAAACTAGAAGAGATAGACCCCCCAAAGTTGGCACCAAAAAAATAATTTTTTAGGCCCATATTGTATGCAAATCTTTAAACGCGAATATCTCCTAAACTAGAAGAGATAGACCCCCCAAAGTTGGCACCAAAAAAATAATTTTTTAGGCCTATATTGTATGCAAATCTTTAAACGCGAATATCTCCTAAACTAGAAGAGATAGACCCCCCAAAGTTGGCACCAAAAAAATAATTTTTTAGGCCTATATTGTATGCAAATCTTTAAACGCGAATATCTCCTAAACTAGAAGAGATAGACCCCCCAAAGTTGGCACCAAAAAAATAATTTTTTAGGCCTATATTGTATGCAAATCTTGAAACGCGAATATCTCCTAAACTAGAAGAGATAGACCCCCCAAAGTTGGCACCAAAAAAATAATTTTTTAGGCCTATATTGTATGCAAATCTTTAAACGCGAATATCTCCTAAACTAGAAGAGATAGACCCCCCAAAGTTGGCACCAAAAAAATAATTTTTTAGGCCTATATTGTATGCAAATCTTTAAACGCGAATATCTCCTAAACTAGAAGAGATAGACCCCCCAAAGTTGGCACCAAAAAAATAATTTTTTAGGCCTATATTGTATGCAAATCTTTAAACGCGAATATCTCCTAAACTAGAAGAGATAGACCCCCCAAAGTTGGCACCAAAAAAATAATTTTTTAGGCCTATATTGTATGCAAATGTTTAAACGCGAATATCTCCTAAACTAGAAGAGATAGACCCCCCAAAGTTGGCACCAAAAAAATAATTTTTTAGGCCTATATTGTATGCAAATGTTTAAACGCGAATATCTCCTAAACTAGAAGAGATAGACCCCCCAAAGTTGGCACCAAAAAAATAATTTTTTAGGCACATTTTGTATGCAAATCTTTAAACGCGAATATCTCCTAAACTAGAAGAGATAGACCCCCCAAAGTTGGCACCAAAAAAATAATTTTTTAGGCTTATATTGTATGCAAATCTTTAAACGCGAATATCTCCTAAACTAGAAGAGATAGACCCCCCAAAGTTGGCACCAAAAAAATAATTTTTTAGGCCTATATTGTATGCCATTCTTTAAACGCGAATATCTCCTAAACTAGAAGAGATAGACCCCCCAAAGTTGGCACCAAAAAAATAATTTTTTAGGCCTATATTGTATGCAAATCTTTAAACGCGAATATCTCCTAAACTAGAAGAGATAGACCCCCCAAAGTTGGCACCAAAAAAATAATTTTTTAGGCCTATATTGTATGCAAATCTTTAAACGCGAATATCTCCTAAACTAGAAGAGATAGACCCCCCAAAGTTGGCACCAAAAAAATAATTTTTTAGGCCTATATTGTATGCAAATCTTTAAACGCGAATATCTCCTAAACTAGAAGAGATAGACCCCCCAAAGTTGGCACCAAAAAAATAATTTTTTAGGCCTATATTGTATGCCATTCTTTAAACGCGAATATCTCCTAAACTAGAAGAGATAGACCCCCCAAAGTTGGCACCAAAAAAATAAATTTTTAGGCATATTTTGTATGCAAATCTTTAAACGCGAATATCTCCTAAACTAGAAGAGATAGACCCCCCAAAGTTGGCACCAAAAAAATAATTTTTTAGGCCTATATTGTATGCAAATCTTTAAACGCGAATATCTCCTAAACTAGAAGAGATAGACCCCCCAAAGTTGGCACCAAAAAAATAATTTTTTAGGCCTATATTGTATGCAAATCTTTAAACGCGAATATCTCCTAAACTAGAAGAGATAGACCCCCCAAAGTTGGCACCAAAAAAATAATTTTTTAGGCCAATATTGTATGCAAATCTTTAAACGCGAATATCTCCTAAACTAGAAGAGATAGACCCCCCAAAGTTGGCACCAAAAAAATAATTTTTTAGGCCTATATTGTATGCAAATCTTTAAACGCGAATATCTCCTAAACTAGAAGAGATAGACCCCCCAAAGTTGGCACCAAAAAAATAATTTTTTAGGCCTATATTGTATGCAAATCTTTAAACGCGAATATCTCCTAAACTAGAAGAGATAGACCCCCCAAAGTTGGCACCAAAAAAATAATTTTTTAGGCCTATATTGTATGCAAATCTTTAAACGCGAATATCTCCTAAACTAGAAGAGATAGACCCCCCAAAGTTGGCACCAAAAAAATAATTTTTTAGGCACATTTTGTATGCAAATCTTTAAACGCGAATATCTCCTAAACTAGAAGAGATAGACCCCCCAAAGTTGGCACCAAAAAAATAATTTTTTACGCTTATATTGTATGCAAATCTTTAAACGCGAATATCTCCTAAACTAGAAGAGATAGACCCCCCAAAGTTGGCACCAAAAAAATAATTTTTTAGGCCTATATTGTATGCCATTCTTTAAACGCGAATATCTCCTAAACTAGAAGAGATAGACCCCCCAAAGTTGGCACCAAAAAAATAATTTTTTAGGCCTATATTGTATGCAAATCTTTAAACGCGAATATCTCCTAAACTAGAAGAGATAGACCCCCCAAAGTTGGCACCAAAAAAATAATTTTTTAGGCCTATATTGTATGCAAATCTTTAAACGCGAATATCTCCTAAACTAGAAGAGATAGACCCCCCAAAGTTGGCACCAAAAAAATAATTTTTTAGGCCTATATTGTATGCAAATCTTTAAACGCGAATATCTCCTAAACTAGAAGAGATAGACCCCCCAAAGTTGGCACCAAAAAAATAATTTTTTAGGCACATTTTGTATGCAAATCTTTAAACGCGAATATCTCCTAAACTAGAAGAGATAGACCCCCCAAAGTTGGCACCAAAAAAATAATTTTTTAGGCCTATATTGTATGCAAATCTTTAAACGCGAATATCTCCTAAACTAGAAGAGATAGACCCCCCAAAGTTGGCACCAAAAAAATAATTTTTTAGACCTATATTGTATGCAAATCTTTAAACGCGAATATCTCCTAAACTAGAAGAGATAGACCCCCCAAAGTTGGCACCAAAAAAATAATTTTTTAGGCCTATATTGTATGCAAATCTTTAAACGCGAATATCTCCTAAACTAGAAGAGATAGACCCCCCAAAGTTGGCACCAAAAAAATAATTTTTTAGGCCTATATAGTATGCAAATCTTTAAACGCGAATATCTCCTAAACTAGAAGAGATAGACCCCCCAAAGTTGGCACCAAAAAAATAATTTTTTAGGCCTATATTGTATGCAAATCTTTAAACGCGAATATCTCCTAAACTAGAAGAGATAGACCCCCCAAAGTTGGCACCAAAAAAATAATTTTTTAGGCACATTTTGTATGCAAATCTTTAAACGCGAATATCTCCTAAACTAGAAGAGATAGACCCCCCAAAGTTGGCACCAAAAAAATAAATTTTTAGGCCTAAATTGTATGCAAATCTTTAAACGCGAATATCTCCTAAACTAGAAGAGATAGACCCCCCAAAGTTGGCACCAAAAAAATAATTTTTAGGCACATTTTGTATGCAAATCTTTAAACGCGAATATCTCCTAAACTAGAAGAGATAAACCCCCCAAAGTTGGCACCAAAAAAATAATTTTTTAGGCCTATATTGTATGCAAATCTTTAAACGCGAATATCTCCTAAACTAGAAGAGATAGACCCCCCAAAGTTGGCACCAAAAAAATAATTTTTTAGACCTATATTGTATGCAAATCTTTAAACGCGAATATCTCCTAAACTAGAAGAGATAGACCCCCCAAAGTTGGCACCAAAAAAATATTTTTTTAGGCCTATATTGTATGCAAATCTTTAAACGCGAATATCTCCTAAATTAGAAGAGATAGACCCCCCAAAGTTGGCACCAAAAAAATAATTTTTTAGGCACATTTTGTATGCAAATCTTTAAACGCGAATATCTCCTAAACTAGAAGAGATAGACCCCCCAAAGTTGGCACCAAAAAAATAATTTTTTAGGCCTATATTGTATGCAAATCTTTAAACGCGAATATCTCCTAAACTAGAAGAGATAGACCCCCCAAAGTTGGCACCAAAAAAATAATTTTTTAGGCCTATATTGTATGCAAATCTTTAAACGCGAATATCTCCTAAACTAGAAGAGATAGACCCCCCAAAGTTGGCACCAAAAAAATAATTTTTTAGGCCTATATTGTATGCCATTCTTTAAACGCGAATATCTCCTAAACTAGAAGAGATAGACCCCCCAAAGTTGGCACCAAAAAAATCATTTTTTAGGCCTATATTGTATGCAAATCTTTAAACGCGAATATCTCCTAAACTAGAAGAGATAGACCCCCCAAAGTTGGCACCAAAAAAATAATTTTTTAGGCACATTTTGTATGCAAATCTTTAAACGCGAATATCTCCTAAACTAGAAGAGATAGACCCCCCAAAGTTGGCACCAAAAAATAATTTTTTAGGCCTATATTGTATGCAAATCTTTAAACGCGAATATCTCCTAAACTAGAAGAGATAGACCCCCCAAAGTTGGCACCAAAAAAAATAATTTTTTAGGCCTATATTGTATGCAAATCTTTAAACGCGAATATCTCCTAAACTAGAAGAGATAGACCCCCCAAAGTTGGCACCAAAAAAATAATTTTTTAAGCACATTTTGTATGCAAATCTTTAAACGCGAATATCTCCTAAACTAGAAGAGATAGACCCCCCAAAGTTGGCACCAAAAAAATAATTTTTTAGGCCTATATTGTATGCAAATCTTTAAACGCGAATATCTCCTAAACTAGAAGAGATAGACCCCCCAAAGTTGGCACCAAAAAAATAATTTTTTAGGCCTATATTGTATGCCATTCTTTAAACGCGAATATCTCCTAAACTAGAAGAGATAGACCCCCCAAAGTTGGCACCAAAAAAATCATTTTTTAGGCCTATATTGTATGCAAATCTTTAAACGCGAATATCTCCTAAACTAGAAGAGATAGACCCCCCAAAGTTGGCACCAAAAAAATAATTTTTTAGGCACATTTTGTATGCAAATCTTTAAACGCGAATATCTCCTAAACTAGAAGAGATAGACCCCCCAAAGTTGGCACCAAAAAATAATTTTTTAGGCCTATATTGTATGCAAATCTTTAAACGCGAATATCTCCTAAACTAGAAGAGATAGACCCCCCAAAGTTGGCACCAAAAAAAATAATTTTTTAGGCCTATATTGTATGCAAATCTTTAAACGCGAATATCTCCTAAACTAGAAGAGATAGACCCCCCAAAGTTGGCACCAAAAAAATAATTTTTTAGGCCTATATTGTATGCAAATCTTTAAACGCGAATATCTCCTAAACTAGAAGAGATAGACCCCCCAAAGTTGGCACCAAAAAAATAATTTTTTAGGCCTATATTGTATGCAAATCTTTAAACGCGAATATCTCCTAAACTAGAAGAGATAGACCCCCCAAAGTTGGCACCAAAAAAATAATTTTTTAGGCCTATATTGTATGCAAATCTTTAAACGCGAATATCTCCTAAACTAGAAGAGATAGACCCCCCAAAGTTGGCACCAAAAAAATAATTTTTTAGGCCTATATTGTATGCAAATCTTTAAACGCGAATATCTCCTAAACTAGAAGAGATAGACCCCCCAAAGTTGGCACCAAAAAAATAATTTTTTAGGCCTATATTGTATGCAAATCTTTAAACGCGAATATCTCCTAAACTAGAAGAGATAGACCCCCCAAAGTTGGCACCAAAAAAATAATTTTTTAGGCCTATATAGTATGCAAATCTTTAAACGCGAATATCTCCTAAACTAGAAGAGATAGACCCCCCAAAGTTGGCACCAAAAAAATAATTTTTTAGGCCTATATTGTATGCAAATCTTTAAACGCGAATATCTCCTAAACTAGAAGAGATAGACCCCCCAAAGTTGGCACCAAAAAAATAATTTTTTAGGCACATTTTGTATGCAAATCTTTAAACGCGAATATCTCCTAAACTAGAAGAGATAGACCCCCCAAAGTTGGCACCAAAAAAATAATTTTTTAGGCACATTTTGTATGCAAATCTTTAAACGCGAATATCTCCTAAACTAGAAGGGATAGACCCCCCAAAGTTGGCACCAAAAAAATAATTTTTTAGGCCTATATTGTATGCAAATCTTTAAACGCGAATATCTCCTAAACTAGAAGAGATAGACCCCCCAAAGTTGGCACCAAAAAAATAATTTTTTAGGCCTATATTGTATGCAAATCTTTAAACGCGAATATCTCCTAAACTAGAAGAGATAGACCCCCCAAAGTTGGCACCAAAAAAATAATTTTTTAGGCCTATATTGTATGCAAATCTTTAAACGCGAATATCTCCTAAACTAGAAGAGATAGACCCCCCAAAGTTGGCACCAAAAAAATAATTTTTTAGGCCTATATTGTATGCAAATCTTTAAACGCGAATATCTCCTAAACTAGAAGAGATAGACCCCCCAAAGTTGGCACCAAAAAAATAATTTTTTAGGCCTATATTGCATACAAATCTTTAAACGCGAATATCTCCTAAACTAGAAGAGATAGACCCCCCAAAGTTGGCACCAAAAAAATAATTTTTTAGGCCTATATTGTATGCAAATCTTTAAACGCGAATATCTCCTAAACTAGAAGAGATAGACCCCCCAAAGTTGGCACCAAAAAAATAATTTTTTAGGCCTATATTGTATGCAAATCTTTAAACGCGAATATCTCCTAAACTAGAAGAGATAGACCCCCCAAAGTTGGCACCAAAAAAATAATTTTTTAGGCCTATATTGTATGCAAATCTTTAAACGCGAATATCTCCTAAACTAGAAGAGATAGACCCCCCAAAGTTGGCACCAAAAAAATAATTTTTTAGGCCTATATTGTATGCAAATCTTTAAACGCGAATATCTCCTAAACTAGAAGAGATAGACCCCCCAAAGTTGGCACCAAAAAAATAATTTTTTAGGCCTATATTGTATGCCATTCTTTAAACGCGAATATCTCCTAAACTAGAAGAGATAGACCCCCCAAAGTTGGCACCAAAAAAATCATTTTTTAGGCCTATATTGTATGCAAATCTTTAAACGCGAATATCTCCTAAACTAGAAGAGATAGACCCCCCAAAGTTGGCACCAAAAAAATAATTTTTTAGGCACATTTTGTATGCAAATCTTTAAACGCGAATATCTCCTAAACTAGAAGAGATAGACCCCCCAAAGTTGGCACCAAAAAATAATTTTTTAGGCCTATATTGTATGCAAATCTTTAAACGCGAATATCTCCTAAACTAGAAGAGATAGACCCCCCAAAGTTGGCACCAAAAAAAATAATTTTTTAGGCCTATATTGTATGCAAATCTTTAAACGCGAATATCTCCTAAACTAGAAGAGATAGACCCCCCAAAGTTGGCACCAAAAAAATAATTTTTTAAGCACATTTTGTATGCAAATCTTTAAACGCGAATATCTCCTAAACTAGAAGAGATAGACCCCCCAAAGTTGGCACCAAAAAAATAATTTTTTAGGCCTATATTGTATGCAAATCTTTAAACGCGAATATCTCCTAAACTAGAAGAGATAGACCCCCCAAAGTTGGCACCAAAAAAATAATTTTTTAGGCCTATATTGTATGCCATTCTTTAAACGCGAATATCTCCTAAACTAGAAGAGATAGACCCCCCAAAGTTGGCACCAAAAAAATCATTTTTTAGGCCTATATTGTATGCAAATCTTTAAACGCGAATATCTCCTAAACTAGAAGAGATAGACCCCCCAAAGTTGGCACCAAAAAAATAATTTTTTAGGCACATTTTGTATGCAAATCTTTAAACGCGAATATCTCCTAAACTAGAAGAGATAGACCCCCCAAAGTTGGCACCAAAAAATAATTTTTTAGGCCTATATTGTATGCAAATCTTTAAACGCGAATATCTCCTAAACTAGAAGAGATAGACCCCCCAAAGTTGGCACCAAAAAAAATAATTTTTTAGGCCTATATTGTATGCAAATCTTTAAACGCGAATATCTCCTAAACTAGAAGAGATAGACCCCCCAAAGTTGGCACCAAAAAAATAATTTTTTAGGCCTATATTGTATGCAAATCTTTAAACGCGAATATCTCCTAAACTAGAAGAGATAGACCCCCCAAAGTTGGCACCAAAAAAATAATTTTTTAGGCCTATATTGTATGCAAATCTTTAAACGCGAATATCTCCTAAACTAGAAGAGATAGACCCCCCAAAGTTGGCACCAAAAAAATAATTTTTTAGGCCTATATTGTATGCAAATCTTTAAACGCGAATATCTCCTAAACTAGAAGAGATAGACCCCCCAAAGTTGGCACCAAAAAAATAATTTTTTAGGCCTATATTGTATGCAAATCTTTAAACGCGAATATCTCCTAAACTAGAAGAGATAGACCCCCCAAAGTTGGCACCAAAAAAATAATTTTTTAGGCCTATATTGTATGCAAATCTTTAAACGCGAATATCTCCTAAACTAGAAGAGATAGACCCCCCAAAGTTGGCACCAAAAAAATAATTTTTTAGGCCTATATAGTATGCAAATCTTTAAACGCGAATATCTCCTAAACTAGAAGAGATAGACCCCCCAAAGTTGGCACCAAAAAAATAATTTTTTAGGCCTATATTGTATGCAAATCTTTAAACGCGAATATCTCCTAAACTAGAAGAGATAGACCCCCCAAAGTTGGCACCAAAAAAATAATTTTTTAGGCACATTTTGTATGCAAATCTTTAAACGCGAATATCTCCTAAACTAGAAGAGATAGACCCCCCAAAGTTGGCACCAAAAAAATAATTTTTTAGGCACATTTTGTATGCAAATCTTTAAACGCGAATATCTCCTAAACTAGAAGGGATAGACCCCCCAAAGTTGGCACCAAAAAAATAATTTTTTAGGCCTATATTGTATGCAAATCTTTAAACGCGAATATCTCCTAAACTAGAAGAGATAGACCCCCCAAAGTTGGCACCAAAAAAATAATTTTTTAGGCCTATATTGTATGCAAATCTTTAAACGCGAATATCTCCTAAACTAGAAGAGATAGACCCCCCAAAGTTGGCACCAAAAAAATAATTTTTTAGGCCTATATTGTATGCAAATCTTTAAACGCGAATATCTCCTAAACTAGAAGAGATAGACCCCCCAAAGTTGGCACCAAAAAAATAATTTTTTAGGCCTATATTGTATGCAAATCTTTAAACGCGAATATCTCCTAAACTAGAAGAGATAGACCCCCCAAAGTTGGCACCAAAAAAATAATTTTTTAGGCCTATATTGCATACAAATCTTTAAACGCGAATATCTCCTAAACTAGAAGAGATAGACCCCCCAAAGTTGGCACCAAAAAAATAATTTTTTAGGCCTATATTGTATGCAAATCTTTAAACGCGAATATCTCCTAAACTAGAAGAGATAGACCCCCCAAAGTTGGCACCAAAAAAATAATTTTTTAGGCCTATATTGTATGCAAATCTTTAAACGCGAATATCTCCTAAACTAGAAGAGATAGACCCCCCAAAGTTGGCACCAAAAAAATAATTTTTTAGGCCTATATTGTATGCAAATCTTTAAACGCGAATATCTCCTAAACTAGAAGAGATAGACCCCCCAAAGTTGGCACCAAAAAAATAATTTTTTAGGCCTATATTGTATGCAAATCTTTAAACGCGAATATCTCCTAAACTAGAAGAGATAGACCCCCCAAAGTTGGCACCAAAAAAATAATTTTTAGGCCTATATTGTATGCAAATCTTTAAACGCGAATATCTCCTAAACTAGAAGAGATAGACCCCCCAAAGTTGGCACCAAAAAAATAATTTTTAGGCCTATATTGTATGCAAATCTTTAAACGCGAATATCTCCTAAACTAGAAGAGATAGACCCCCCAAAGTTGGCACCAAAAAAATAATTTTTTAGGCCCATATTGTATGCAAATCTTTAAACGCGAATATCTCCTAAACTAGAAGAGATAGACCCCCCAAAGTTGGCACCAAAAAAATAATTTTTTAGGCCTATATTGTATGCAAATCTTTAAACGCGAATATCTCCTAAACTAGAAGAGATAGACCCCCCAAAGTTGGCACCAAAAAAATAATTTTTTAGGCCTATATTGTATGCAAATCTTTAAACGCGAATATCTCCTAAACTAGAAGAGATAGACCCCCCAAAGTTGGCACCAAAAAAATAATTTTTTAGGCCTATATTGTATGCAAATCTTTAAACGCGAATATCTCCTAAACTAGAAGAGATAGACCCCCCAAAGTTGGCACCAAAAAAATAATTTTTAGGCCTATATTGTATGCAAATCTTTAAACGCGAATATCTCCTAAACTAGAAGAGATAGACCCCCCAAAGTTGGCACCAAAAAAATAATTTTTAGGCCTATATTGTATGCAAATCTTTAAACGCGAATATCTCCTAAACTAGAAGAGATAGACCCCCCAAAGTTGGCACCAAAAAAATAATTTTTTAGGCCCATATTGTATGCAAATCTTTAAACGCGAATATCTCCTAAACTAGAAGAGATAGACCCCCCAAAGTTGGCACCAAAAAAATAATTTTTTAGGCCTATATTGTATGCAAATCTTTAAACGCGAATATCTCCTAAACTAGAAGAGATAGACCCCCCAAAGTTGGCACCAAAAAAATAATTTTTTAGGCCTATATTGTATGCAAATCTTTAAACGCGAATATCTCCTAAACTAGAAGAGATAGACCCCCCAAAGTTGGCACCAAAAAAATAATTTTTTAGGCCTATATTGTATGCAAATCTTTAAACGCGAATATCTCCTAAACTAGAAGAGATAGACCCCCCAAAGTTGGCACCAAAAAAATAATTTTTAGGCCTATATTGTATGCAAATCTTTAAACGCGAATATCTCCTAAACTAGAAGAGATAGACCCCCCAAAGTTGGCACCAAAAAAATAATTTTTAGGCCTATATTGTATGCAAATCTTTAAACGCGAATATCTCCTAAACTAGAAGAGATAGACCCCCCAAAGTTGGCACCAAAAAAATAATTTTTTAGGCCCATATTGTATGCAAATCTTTAAACGCGAATATCTCCTAAACTAGAAGAGATAGACCCCCCAAAGTTGGCACCAAAAAAATAATTTTTTAGGCCTATATTGTATGCAAATCTTTAAACGCGAATATCTCCTAAACTAGAAGAGATAGACCCCCCAAAGTTGGCACCAAAAAAATAATTTTTTAGGCCTATATTGTATGCAAATCTTTAAACGCGAATATCTCCTAAACTAGAAGAGATAGACCCCCCAAAGTTGGCACCAAAAAAATAATTTTTTAGGCCTATAAGTATGCAAATCTTTAAACGCGAATATCTCCTAAACTAGAAGAGATAGACCCCCCAAAGTTGGCACCAAAAAAATAATTTTTTAGGCCTATATTGTATGCAAATCTTTAAACGCGAATATCTCCTAAACTAGAAGAGATAGACCCCCCAAAGTTGGCACCAAAAAAATAATTTTTTAATTTTGTATGCAAATCTTTAAACGCGAATATCTCCTAAACTAGAAGAGATAGACCCCCCAAAGTTGGCAAAAAAATAATTTTTTAGGCACATTTTGTATGCAAATCTTTAAACGCGAATATCTCCTAAACTAGAAGAGATAGACCCCCCAAAGTTGGCACCAAAAAAATAATTTTTTAGGCCTATATTGTATGCAAATCTTTAAACGCGAATATCTCCTAAACTAGAAGAGATAGACCCCCCAAAGTTGGCACCAAAAAAATAATTTTTTAGGCCTATATTGTATGCAAATCTTTAAACGCGAATATCTCCTAAACTAGAAGAGATAGACCCCCCAAAGTTGGCACCAAAAAAATAATTTTTTAGGCCTATATTGTATGCAAATCTTTAAACGCGAATATCTCCTAAACTAGAAGAGATAGACCCCCCAAAGTTGGCACCAAAAAAATAATTTTTTAGGCCTATATTGTATGCAAATCTTTAAACGCGAATATCTCCTAAACTAGAAGAGATAGACCCCCCAAAGTTGGCACCAAAAAAATAATTTTTTAGGCCTATATTGTATGCAAATCTTTAAACGCGAATATCTCCTAAACTAGAAGAGATAGACCCCCCAAAGTTGGCACCAAAAAAATAATTTTTTAGGCCTATATTGTATGCAAATCTTTAAACGCGAATATCTCCTAAACTAGAAGAGATAGACCCCCCAAAGTTGGCACCAAAAAAATAATTTTTTAGGCCTATATTGTATGCAAATCTTTAAACGCGAATATCTCCTAAACTAGAAGAGATAGACCCCCCAAAGTTGGCACCAAAAAAATAATTTTTTAGGCCTATATTGTATGCAAATCTTTAAACGCGAATATCTCCTAAACTAGAAGAGATAGACCCCCCAAAGTTGGCACCAAAAAAATAATTTTTTAGGCCTATATTGTATGCAAATCTTTAAACGCGAATATCTCCTAAACTAGAAGAGATAGACCCCCCAAAGTTGGCACCAAAAAAATAATTTTTTAGGCCTATATTGTATGCAAATCTTTAAACGCGAATATCTCCTAAACTAGAAGAGATAGACCCCCCAAAGTTGGCACCAAAAAAATAATTTTTTGCCTATATTGTATGCAAATCTTTAAACGCGAATATCTCCTAAACTAGAAGAGATAGACCCCCCAAAGTTGGCACCAAAAAAATAATTTTTTAGGCCTATATTGTATGCAAATCTTTAAACGCGAATATCTCCTAAACTAGAAGAGATAGACCCCCCAAAGTTGGCACCAAAAAAATAATTTTTTAGGCCTATATTGTATGCAAATCTTTAAACGCGAATATCTCCTAAACTAGAAGAGATAGACCCCCCAAAGTTGGCACCAAAAAAATAATTTTTTAGGCCTATATTGTATGCAAATCTTTAAACGCGAATATCTCCTAAACTAGAAGAGATAGACCCCCCAAAGTTGGCACCAAAAAAATAATTTTTTAGGCCTATATTGTATGCAAATCTTTAAACGCGAATATCTCCTAAACTAGAAGAGATAGACCCCCCAAAGTTGGCACCAAAAAAATAATTTTTTAGGCCTATATTGTATGCAAATCTTTAAACGCGAATATCTCCTAAACTAGAAGAGATAGACCCCCCAAAGTTGGCACCAAAAAAATAATTTTTTAGGCCTATATTGTATGCAAATCTTTAAACGCGAATATCTCCTAAACTAGAAGAGATAGACCCCCCAAAGTTGGCACCAAAAAAATAATTTTTTAGGCCTATATTGTATGCAAATCTTTAAACGCGAATATCTCCTAAACTAGAAGAGATAGACCCCCCAAAGTTGGCACCAAAAAAATAATTTTTTAGGCCTATATTGTATGCAAATCTTTAAACGCGAATATCTCCTAAACTAGAAGAGATAGACCCCCCAAAGTTGGCACCAAAAAAATAATTTTTTAGGCCTATATTGTATGCAAATCTTTAAACGCGAATATCTCCTAAACTAGAAGAGATAGACCCCCCAAAGTTGGCACCAAAAAAATAATTTTTTAGGCCTATATTGTATGCAAATCTTTAAACGCGAATATCTCCTAAACTAGAAGAGATAGACCCCCCAAAGTTGGCACCAAAAAAATAATTTTTTAGGCCTATATTGTATGCAAATCTTTAAACGCGAATATCTCCTAAACTAGAAGAGATAGACCCCCCAAAGTTGGCACCAAAAAAATAATTTTTTAGGCCTATATTGTATGCAAATCTTTAAACGCGAATATCTCCTAAACTAGAAGAGATAGACCCCCCAAAGTTGGCACCAAAAAAATAATTTTTTAGGCCTATATTGTATGCAAATCTTTAAACGCGAATATCTCCTAAACTAGAAGAGATAGACCCCCCAAAGTTGGCACCAAAAAAATAATTTTTTAGGCCTATATTGTATGCAAATCTTTAAACGCGAATATCTCCTAAACTAGAAGAGATAGACCCCCCAAAGTTGGCACCAAAAAAATAATTTTTTAGGCCTATATTGTATGCAAATCTTTAAACGCGAATATCTCCTAAACTAGAAGAGATAGACCCCCCAAAGTTGGCACCAAAAAAATAATTTTTTAGGCCTATATTGTATGCAAATCTTTAAACGCGAATATCTCCTAAACTAGAAGAGATAGACCCCCCAAAGTTGGCACCAAAAAAATAATTTTTTAGGCCTATATTGTATGCAAATCTTTAAACGCGAATATCTCCTAAACTAGAAGAGATAGACCCCCCAAAGTTGGCACCAAAAAAATAATTTTTTAGGCCTATATTGTATGCAAATCTTTAAACGCGAATATCTCCTAAACTAGAAGAGATAGACCCCCCAAAGTTGGCACCAAAAAAATAATTTTTTAGGCACTTTTGTATGCAAATCTTTAAACGCGAATATCTCCTAAACTAGAAGAGATAGACCCCCCAAAGTTGGCACCAAAAAAATAATTTTTTAGGCCTATATTGTATGCAAATCTTTAAACGCGAATATCTCCTAAACTAGAAGAGATAGACCCCCCAAAGTTGGCACCAAAAAAATAATTTTTTAGGCCTATATTGTATGCAAATCTTTAAACGCGAATATCTCCTAAACTAGAAGAGATAGACCCCCCAAAGTTGGCACCAAAAAAATAATTTTTTAGGCCTATATTGTATGCAAATCTTTAAACGCGAATATCTCCTAAACTAGAAGAGATAGACCCCCCAAAGTTGGCACCAAAAAAATAATTTTTTAGGCCTATATTGTATGCAAATCTTTAAACGCGAATATCTCCTAAACTAGAAGAGATAGACCCCCCAAAGTTGGCACCAAAAAAATAATTTTTTAGGCCTATATTGTATGCAAATCTTTAAACGCGAATATCTCCTAAACTAGAAGAGATAGACCCCCCAAAGTTGGCACCAAAAAAATAATTTTTTAGGCCTATATTGTATGCAAATCTTTAAACGCGAATATCTCCTAAACTAGAAGAGATAGACCCCCCAAAGTTGGCACCAAAAAAATAATTTTTTAGGCCTATATTGTATGCAAATCTTTAAACGCGAATATCTCCTAAACTAGAAGAGATAGACCCCCCAAAGTTGGCACCAAAAAAATAATTTTTTAGGCCTATATTGTATGCAAATCTTTAAACGCGAATATCTCCTAAACTAGAAGAGATAGACCCCCCAAAGTTGGCACCAAAAAAATAATTTTTTAGGCCTATATTGTATGCAAATCTTTAAACGCGAATATCTCCTAAACTAGAAGAGATAGACCCCCCAAAGTTGGCACCAAAAAAATAATTTTTTAGGCCTATATTGTATGCAAATCTTTAAACGCGAATATCTCCTAAACTAGAAGAGATAGACCCCCCAAAGTTGGCACCAAAAAAATAATTTTTTAGGCCTATATTGTATGCAAATCTTTAAACGCGAATATCTCCTAAACTAGAAGAGATAGACCCCCCAAAGTTGGCACCAAAAAAATAATTTTTTAGGCCTATATTGTATGCAAATCTTTAAACGCGAATATCTCCTAAACTAGAAGAGATAGACCCCCCAAAGTTGGCACCAAAAAAATAATTTTTTAGGCCTATATTGTATGCAAATCTTTAAACGCGAATATCTCCTAAACTAGAAGAGATAGACCCCCCAAAGTTGGCACCAAAAAAATAATTTTTTAGGCCTATATTGTATGCAAATCTTTAAACGCGAATATCTCCTAAACTAGAAGAGATAGACCCCCCAAAGTTGGCACCAAAAAAATAATTTTTTAGGCCTATATTGTATGCAAATCTTTAAACGCGAATATCTCCTAAACTAGAAGAGATAGACCCCCCAAAGTTGGCACCAAAAAAATAATTTTTTAGGCCTATATTGTATGCAAATCTTTAAACGCGAATATCTCCTAAACTAGAAGAGATAGACCCCCCAAAGTTGGCACCAAAAAAATAATTTTTTAGGCCTATATTGTATGCAAATCTTTAAACGCGAATATCTCCTAAACTAGAAGAGATAGACCCCCCAAAGTTGGCACCAAAAAAATAATTTTTTAGGCCTATATTGTATGCAAATCTTTAAACGCGAATATCTCCTAAACTAGAAGAGATAGACCCCCCAAAGTTGGCACCAAAAAAATAATTTTTTAGGCCCATATTGTATGCAAATCTTTAAACGCGAATATCTCCTAAACTAGAAGAGATAGACCCCCCAAAGTTGGCACCAAAAAAATAATTTTTTAGGCCTATATTGTATGCAAATCTTTAAACGCGAATATCTCCTAAACTAGAAGAGATAGACCCCCCAAAGTTGGCACCAAAAAAATAATTTTTTAGGCCTATATTGTATGCAAATCTTTAAACGCGAATATCTCCTAAACTAGAAGAGATAGACCCCCCAAAGTTGGCACCAAAAAAATAATTTTTTAGGCCTATATTGTATGCAAATCTTTAAACGCGAATATCTCCTAAACTAGAAGAGATAGACCCCCCAAAGTTGGCACCAAAAAAATAATTTTTTAGGCCTATATTGTATGCAAATCTTTAAACGCGAATATCTCCTAAACTAGAAGAGATAGACCCCCCAAAGTTGGCACCAAAAAAATAATTTTTAGGCCTATATTGTATGCAAATCTTTAAACGCGAATATCTCCTAAACTAGAAGAGATAGACCCCCCAAAGTTGGCACCAAAAAAATAATTTTTTAGGCCCATATTGTATGCAAATCTTTAAACGCGAATATCTCCTAAACTAGAAGAGATAGACCCCCCAAAGTTGGCACCAAAAAAATAATTTTTTAGGCCTATATTGTATGCAAATCTTTAAACGCGAATATCTCCTAAACTAGAAGAGATAAACCCCCCAAAGTTGGCACCAAAAAAATAATTTTTTAGGCCTATATTGTATGCAAATCTTTAAACGCGAATATCTCCTAAACTAGAAGAGATAGACCCCCCAAAGTTGGCACCAAAAAAATAATTTTTTAGGCCTATATTGTATGCAAATCTTTAAACGCGAATATCTCCTAAACTAGAAGAGATAGACCCCCCAAAGTTGGCACCAAAAAAATAATTTTTTAGGCACATTTTGTATGCAAATCTTTAAACGCGAATATCTCCTAAACTAGAAGAGATAGACCCCCCAAAGTTGGCACCAAAAAAATAATTTTTTAGGCCTATATTGTATGCAAATCTTTAAACGCGAATATCTCCTAAACTAGAAGAGATAGACCCCCCAAAGTTGGCACCAAAAAATAATTTTTTAGGCCTATATTGTATGCAAATCTTTAAACGCGAATATCTCCTAAACTAGAAGAGATAGACCCCCCAAAGTTGGCACCAAAAAAATAATTTTTTAGGCACATTTTGTATGCAAATCTTTAAACGCGAATATCTCCTAAACTAGAAGAGATAGACCCCCCAAAGTTGGCACCAAAAAAATAATTTTTTAGGCCTATATTGTATGCAAATCTTTAAACGCGAATATCTCCTAAACTAGAAGAGATAGACCCCCCAAAGTTGGCACCAAAAAAATAATTTTTTAGGCCTATATTGTATGCAAATCTTTAAACGCGAATATCTCCTAAACTAGAAGAGATAGACCCCCCAAAGTTGGCACCAAAAAATAATTTTTTAGGCACATTTTGTATGCAAATCTTTAAACGCGAATATCTCCTAAACTAGAAGAGATAGACCCCCCAAAGTTGGCACCAAAAAAATAATTTTTTAGGCCTATATTGTATGCAAATCTTTAAACGCGAATATCTCCTAAACTAGAAGAAATAGACCCCCCAAAGTTGGCACCAAAAAAATAATTTTTTAGGCCTATATTGTATGCAAATCTTTAAACGCGAATATCTCCTAAACTAGAAGAGATAGACCCCCCAAAGTTGGCACCAAAAAAATAATTTTTTAGGCCTATATTGTATGCAAATCTTTAAACGCGAATATCTCCTAAACTAGAAGAGATAGACCCCCCAAAGTTGGCACCAAAAAAATAATTTTTTAGGCACATTTTGTATGCAAATCTTTAAACGCGAATATCTCCTAAACTAGAAGAGATAGACCCCCCAAAGTTGGCACCAAAAAAATAATTTTTTAGGCCTATATTGTATGCAAATCTTTAAACGCGAATATCTCCTAAACTAGAAGAGATAGACCCCCCAAAGTTGGCACCAAAAAAATAATTTTTTAGACCTATATTGTATGCAAATCTTTAAACGCGAATATCTCCTAAACTAGAAGAGATAGACCCCCCAAAGTTGGCATAAAAAAAATTTTTTAGGCCTATTTTGTATGCAAATCTTTAAACGCGAATATCTCCTAAACTAGAAGAGATAGACCCCCCAAAGTTGGCACCAAAAAAAAAATTTTTTAGGCCTATATTGTATGCAAATCTTTAAACGCGAATATCTCCTAAACTAGAAGATATAGACCCCCCAAAGTTGGCACCAAAAAAATAATTTTTTAGGCCTATATTGTATGCAAATCTTTAAACGCGAATATCTCCTAAACTAGAAGAGATAGACCCCCCAAAGTTGGCACCAAAAAATAATTTTTTAGGCCTATATTGTATGCAAATCTTTAAACGCGAATATCTCCTAAACTAGAAGAGATAGACCCCCCAAAGTTGGCACCAAAAAAAATAATTTTTTAGGCCTATATTGTATGCAAATCTTTAAACGCGAATATCTCCTAAACTAGAAGAGATAGACCCCCCAAAGTTGGCACCAAAAAAATAATTTTTTAGGCACATTTTGTATGCAAATCTTTAAACGCGAATATCTCCTAAACTAGAAGAGATAGACCCCCCAAAGTTGGCACCAAAAAAATAATTTTTTAGGCCTATATTGTATGCAAATCTTTAAACGCGAATATCTCCTAAACTAGAAGAGATAGACCCCCCAAAGTTGGCACCAAAAAAAATAATTTTTTAGGCCTATATTGTATGCAAATCTTTAAACGCGAATATCTCCTAAACTAGAAGAGATAGACCCCCCAAAGTTGGCACCAAAAAAATAATTTTTTAGGCACATTTTGTATGCAAATCTTTAAACGCGAATATCTCCTAAACTAGAAGAGATAGACCCCCCAAAGTTGGCACCAAAAAAATAATTTTTTAGGCCTATATTGTATGCAAATCTTTAAACGCGAATATCTCCTAAACTAGAAGAGATAGACCCCCCAAAGTTGGCACCAAAAAAATAATTTTTTAGGCCTATATTGTATGCCATTCTTTAAACGCGAATATCTCCTAAACTAGAAGAGATAGACCCCCCAAAGTTGGCACCAAAAAAATCATTTTTTAGGCCTATATTGTATGCAAATCTTTAAACGCGAATATCTCCTAAACTAGAAGAGATAGACCCCCCAAAGTTGGCACCAAAAAAATAATTTTTTAGGCACATTTTGTATGCAAATCTTTAAACGCGAATATCTCCTAAACTAGAAGAGATAGACCCCCCAAAGTTGGCACCAAAAAATAATTTTTTAGGCCTATATTGTATGCAAATCTTTAAACGCGAATATCTCCTAAACTAGAAGAGATAGACCCCCCAAAGTTGGCACCAAAAAAAATAATTTTTTAGGCCTATATTGTATGCAAATCTTTAAACGCGAATATCTCCTAAACTAGAAGAGATAGACCCCCCAAAGTTGGCACCAAAAAAATAATTTTTTAGGCACATTTTGTATGCAAATCTTTAAACGCGAATATCTCCTAAACTAGAAGAGATAGACCCCCCAAAGTTGGCACCAAAAAAATAATTTTTTAGGCCTATATTGTATGCAAATCTTTAAACGCGAATATCTCCTAAACTAGAAGAGATAGACCCCCCAAAGTTGGCACCAAAAAAATAATTTTTTAGGCCTATATTGTATGCAAATCTTTAAACGCGAATATCTCCTAAACTAGAAGAGATAGACCCCCCAAAGTTGGCACCAAAAAAATAATTTTTTAGGCCTATATTGTATGCAAATCTTTAAACGCGAATATCTCCTAAACTAGAAGAGATAGACCCCCCAAAGTTGGCACCAAAAAAATAATTTTTTAGGCCTATATTGTATGCAAATCTTTAAACGCGAATATCTCCTAAACTAGAAGAGATAGACCCCCCAAAGTTGGCACCAAAAAAATAATTTTTTAGGCCTATATTGTATGCAAATCTTTAAACGCGAATATCTCCTAAACTAGAAGAGATAGACCCCCCAAAGTTGGCACCAAAAAAATAATTTTTTAGGCCTATATAGTATGCAAATCTTTAAACGCGAATATCTCCTAAACTAGAAGAGATAGACCCCCCAAAGTTGGCACCAAAAAAATAATTTTTTAGGCCTATATTGTATGCAAATCTTTAAACGCGAATATCTCCTAAACTAGAAGAGATAGACCCCCCAAAGTTGGCACCAAAAAAATAATTTTTTAGGCACATTTTGTATGCAAATCTTTAAACGCGAATATCTCCTAAACTAGAAGAGATAGACCCCCCAAAGTTGGCACCAAAAAAATAATTTTTTAGGCACATTTTGTATGCAAATCTTTAAACGCGAATATCTCCTAAACTAGAAGGGATAGACCCCCCAAAGTTGGCACCAAAAAAATAATTTTTTAGGCCTATATTGTATGCAAATCTTTAAACGCGAATATCTCCTAAACTAGAAGAGATAGACCCCCCAAAGTTGGCACCAAAAAAATAATTTTTTAGGCCTATATTGTATGCAAATCTTTAAACGCGAATATCTCCTAAACTAGAAGAGATAGACCCCCCAAAGTTGGCACCAAAAAAATAATTTTTTAGGCCTATATTGTATGCAAATCTTTAAACGCGAATATCTCCTAAACTAGAAGAGATAGACCCCCCAAAGTTGGCACCAAAAAAATAATTTTTTAGGCCTATATTGTATGCAAATCTTTAAACGCGAATATCTCCTAAACTAGAAGAGATAGACCCCCCAAAGTTGGCACCAAAAAAATAATTTTTTAGGCCTATATTGCATACAAATCTTTAAACGCGAATATCTCCTAAACTAGAAGAGATAGACCCCCCAAAGTTGGCACCAAAAAAATAATTTTTTAGGCACATTTTGTATGCAAATCTTTAAACGCGAATATCTCCTAAACTAGAAGAGATAGACCCCCCAAAGTTGGCACCAAAAAAATAATTTTTTAGGCCTATATTGTATGCAAATCTTTAAACGCGAATATCTCCTAAACTAGAAGAGATAGACCCCCCAAAGTTGGCACCAAAAAAATAATTTTTTAGGCCTATATTGTATGCAAATCTTTAAACGCGAATATCTCCTAAACTAGAAGAGATAGACCCCCCAAAGTTGGCACCAAAAAAATAATTTTTTAGGCCTATATTGTATGCAAATCTTTAAACGCGAATATTTCCTAAACTAGAAGAGATAGACCCCCCAAAGTTGGCACCAAAAAAATAATTTTTTAGGCCTATATTGTATGCAAATCTTTAAACGCGAATATCTCCTAAACTAGAAGAGATAGACCCCCCAAAGTTGGCACCAAAAAAATAATTTTTAGGCCTATATTGTATGCAAATCTTTAAACGCGAATATCTCCTAAACTAGAAGAGATAGACCCCCCAAAGTTGGCACCAAAAAAATAATTTTTAGGCCTATATTGTATGCAAATCTTTAAACGCGAATATCTCCTAAACTAGAAGAGATAGACCCCCCAAAGTTGGCACCAAAAAAATAATTTTTTAGGCCCATATTGTATGCAAATCTTTAAACGCGAATATCTCCTAAACTAGAAGAGATAGACCCCCCAAAGTTGGCACCAAAAAAATAATTTTTTAGGCCTATATTGTATGCAAATCTTTAAACGCGAATATCTCCTAAACTAGAAGAGATAGACCCCCCAAAGTTGGCACCAAAAAAATAATTTTTTAGGCCTATATTGTATGCAAATCTTTAAACGCGAATATCTCCTAAACTAGAAGAGATAGACCCCCCAAAGTTGGCACCAAAAAAATAATTTTTTAGGCCTATATTGTATGCAAATCTTTAAACGCGAATATCTCCTAAACTAGAAGAGATAGACCCCCCAAAGTTGGCACCAAAAAAATAATTTTTAGGCCTATATTGTATGCAAATCTTTAAACGCGAATATCTCCTAAACTAGAAGAGATAGACCCCCCAAAGTTGGCACCAAAAAAATAATTTTTAGGCCTATATTGTATGCAAATCTTTAAACGCGAATATCTCCTAAACTAGAAGAGATAGACCCCCCAAAGTTGGCACCAAAAAAATAATTTTTTAGGCCCATATTGTATGCAAATCTTTAAACGCGAATATCTCCTAAACTAGAAGAGATAGACCCCCCAAAGTTGGCACCAAAAAAATAATTTTTTAGGCCTATATTGTATGCAAATCTTTAAACGCGAATATCTCCTAAACTAGAAGAGATAGACCCCCCAAAGTTGGCACCAAAAAAATAATTTTTTAGGCCTATATTGTATGCAAATCTTTAAACGCGAATATCTCCTAAACTAGAAGAGATAGACCCCCCAAAGTTGGCACCAAAAAAATAATTTTTTAGGCCTATATTGTATGCAAATCTTTAAACGCGAATATCTCCTAAACTAGAAGAGATAGACCCCCCAAAGTTGGCACCAAAAAAATAATTTTTAGGCCTATATTGTATGCAAATCTTTAAACGCGAATATCTCCTAAACTAGAAGAGATAGACCCCCCAAAGTTGGCACCAAAAAAATAATTTTTAGGCCTATATTGTATGCAAATCTTTAAACGCGAATATCTCCTAAACTAGAAGAGATAGACCCCCCAAAGTTGGCACCAAAAAAATAATTTTTTAGGCCCATATTGTATGCAAATCTTTAAACGCGAATATCTCCTAAACTAGAAGAGATAGACCCCCCAAAGTTGGCACCAAAAAAATAATTTTTTAGGCCTATATTGTATGCAAATCTTTAAACGCGAATATCTCCTAAACTAGAAGAGATAAACCCCCCAAAGTTGGCACCAAAAAAATAATTTTTTAGGCCTATATTGTATGCAAATCTTTAAACGCGAATATCTCCTAAACTAGAAGAGATAGACCCCCCAAAGTTGGCACCAAAAAAATAATTTTTTAGGCCTATATTGTATGCAAATCTTTAAACGCGAATATCTCCTAAACTAGAAGAGATAGACCCCCCAAAGTTGGCACCAAAAAAATAATTTTTTAGGCACATTTTGTATGCAAATCTTTAAACGCGAATATCTCCTAAACTAGAAGAGATAGACCCCCCAAAGTTGGCACCAAAAAAATAATTTTTTAGGCCTATATTGTATGCAAATCTTTAAACGCGAATATCTCCTAAACTAGAAGAGATAGACCCCCCAAAGTTGGCACCAAAAAAAAATTTTTTAGGCCTATATTGTATGCAAATCTTTAAACGCGAATATCTCCTAAACTAGAAGAGATAGACCCCCCAAAGTTGGCACCAAAAAAATAATTTTTTAGGCACATTTTGTATGCAAATCTTTAAACGCGAATATCTCCTAAACTAGAAGAGATAGACCCCCCAAAGTTGGCACCAAAAAAATAATTTTTTAGGCCTATATTGTATGCAAATCTTTAAACGCGAATATCTCCTAAACTAGAAGAGATAGACCCCCCAAAGTTGGCACCAAAAAAATAATTTTTTAGGCCTATATTGTATGCAAATCTTTAAACGCGAATATCTCCTAAACTAGAAGAGATAGACCCCCCAAAGTTGGCACCAAAAAATAATTTTTTAGGCACATTTTGTATGCAAATCTTTAAACGCGAATATCTCCTAAACTAGAAGAGATAGACCCCCCAAAGTTGGCACCAAAAAAATAATTTTTTAGGCCTATATTGTATGCAAATCTTTAAACGCGAATATCTCCTAAACTAGAAGAAATAGACCCCCCAAAGTTGGCACCAAAAAAATAATTTTTTAGGCCTATATTGTATGCAAATCTTTAAACGCGAATATCTCCTAAACTAGAAGAGATAGACCCCCCAAAGTTGGCACCAAAAAAATAATTTTTTAGGCCTATATTGTATGCAAATCTTTAAACGCGAATATCTCCTAAACTAGAAGAGATAGACCCCCCAAAGTTGGCACCAAAAAAATAATTTTTTAGGCACATTTTGTATGCAAATCTTTAAACGCGAATATCTCCTAAACTAGAAGAGATAGACCCCCCAAAGTTGGCACCAAAAAAATAATTTTTTAGGCCTATATTGTATGCAAATCTTTAAACGCGAATATCTCCTAAACTAGAAGAGATAGACCCCCCAAAGTTGGCACCAAAAAAATAATTTTTTAGACCTATATTGTATGCAAATCTTTAAACGCGAATATCTCCTAAACTAGAAGAGATAGACCCCCCAAAGTTGGCATAAAAAAAATTTTTTAGGCATATTTTGTATGCAAATCTTTAAACGCGAATATCTCCTAAACTAGAAGAGATAGACCCCCCAAAGTTGGCACCAAAAAAAAAATTTTTTAGGCCTATATTGTATGCAAATCTTTAAACGCGAATATCTCCTAAACTAGAAGATATAGACCCCCCAAAGTTGGCACCAAAAAAATAATTTTTTAGGCCTATATTGTATGCAAATCTTTAAACGCGAATATCTCCTAAACTAGAAGAGATAGACCCCCCAAAGTTGGCACCAAAAAAATAATTTTTTAGGCCTATATTGTATGCAAATCTTTAAACGCGAATATCTCCTAAACTAGAAGAGATAGACCCCCCAAAGTTGGCACCAAAAAAATAATTTTTTAGGGCTAAATTGTATGCAAATCTTTAAACGCGAATATCTCCTAAACTAGAAGAGATAGACCCCCCAAAGTTGGCACCAAAAAAATAAATTTTTAGGCATATTTTGTATGCAAATCTTTAAACGCGAATATCTCCTAAACTAGAAGAGATAGACCCCCCAAAGTTGGCACCAAAAAAATAATTTTTTAGGCCTATATTGTATGCAAATCTTTAAACGCGAATATCTCCTAAACTAGAAGAGATAGACCCCCCAAAGTTGGCACCAAAAAAATAATTTTTTAGGCCTATATTGTATGCAAATCTTTAAACGCGAATATCTCCTAAACTAGAAGAGATAGACCCCCCAAAGTTGGCACCAAAAAAATATTTTTTTAGGCCTATATTGTATGCAAATCTTTAAACGCGAATATCTCCTAAACTAGAAGAGATAGACCCCCCAAAGTTGGCACCAAAAAAATAATTTTCTAGGCCTATATTGTATGCAAATCTTTAAACGCGAATATCTCCTAAACTAGAAGAGATAGACCCCCCAAAGTTGGCACCAAAAAAATAATTTTCTAGGCCTATATTGTATGCAAATCTTTAAACGCGAATATCTCCTAAACTAGAAGAGATAGACCCCCCAAAGTTGGCACCAAAAAAAATAATTTTTTAGGCCTATATTGTATGCAAATCTTTAAACGCGAATATCTCCTAAACTAAAAGAGATAAACCCCCCAAAGTTGGCACCAAAAAAATAATTTTTTAGGCCTATATTGTATGCAAATCTTTAAACGCGAATATCTCCTAAACTAGAAGAGATAGACCCCCCAAAGTTGGCACCAAAAAAATATTTTTTTAGGGCTAAATTGTATGCAAATCTTTAAACGCGAATATCTCCTAAACTAGAAGAGATAGACCCCCCAAAGTTGACACCAAAAAAATAAATTTTTAGGCATATTTTGTATGCAAATCTTTAAACGCGAATATCTCCTAAACTAGAAGAGATAAACCCCCCAAAGTTGGCACCAAAAAAATAATTTTTTAGGCCTATATTGTATGCAAATCTTTAAACGCGAATATCTCCTAAACTAGAAGAGATAGACCCCCCAAAGTTGGCACCAAAAAAATAATTTTTTAGGCCTATATTGTATGCAAATCTTTAAACGCGAATATCTCCTAAACTAGAAGAGATAGACCCCCCAAAGTTGGCACCAAAAAAATAATTTTTTAGGCACATTTTGTATGCAAATCTTTAAACGCGAATATCTCCTAAACTAGAAGAGATAGACCCCCCAAAGTTGGCACCAAAAAAATAATTTTTTAGGCCTATATTGTATGCAAATCTTTAAACGCGAATATCTCCTAAACTAGAAGAGATAGACCCCCCAAAGTTGGCACCAAAAAAATAATTTTTTAGGCCAATATTGTATGCAAATCTTTAAACGCGAATATCTCCTAAACTAGAAGAGATAGACCCCCCAAAGTTGGCACCAAAAAAATAATTTTTTAGGCCTATATTGTATGCAAATCTTTAAACGCGAATATCTCCTAAACTAGAAGAGATAGACCCCCCAAAGTTGGCACCAAAAAAATAATTTTTTAGGCCTAAATTGTATGCAAATCTTTAAACGCGAATATCTCCTAAACTAGAAAAGATAGACCCCCCAAAGTTGGCACCAAAAAAATAAATTTTTAGGCATATTTTGTATGCAAATCTTTAAACGCGAATATCTCCTAAACTAGAAGAGATAGACCCCCCAAAGTTGGCACCAAAAAAATAATTTTTTAGGCCTATATTGTATGCAAATCTTTAAACGCGAATATCTCCTAAACTAGAAGAGATAAACCCCCCAAAGTTGGCACCAAAAAAATAATTTTTTAGGCCTATATTGTATGCAAATCTTTAAACGCGAATATCTCCTAAACTAGAAGAGATAGACCCCCCAAAGTTGGCACCAAAAAAAATATTTTTTTAGGTCTAAATTGTATGCAAATCTTTAAACGCGAATATCTCCTAAACTAGAAGAGATAGACCCCCCAAAGTTGGCACCAAAAAAATAAATTTTTAGGCCTATATTGTATGCAAATCTTTAAACGCGAATATCTCCTAAACTAGAAGAGATAAACCCCCCAAAGTTGGCACCAAAAAAATAATTTTTTAGGCCTATATTGTATGCAAATCTTTAAACGCGAATATCTCCTAAACTAGAAGAGATAGACCCCCCAAAGTTGGCACCAAAAAAATAATTTTTTAGGCACATTTTGTATGCAAATCTTTAAACGCGAATATCTCCTAAACTAGAAGAGATAGACCCCCCAAAGTTGGCACCAAAAAAATAATTTTTTAGGCACATTTTGTATGCAAATCTTTAAACGCGAATATCTCCTAAACTAGAAGGGATAGACCCCCCAAAGTTGGCACCAAAAAAATAATTTTTTAGGCCTATATTGTATGCAAATCTTTAAACGCGAATATCTCCTAAACTAGAAGAGATAGACCCCCCAAAGTTGGCACCAAAAAAATAATTTTTTAGGCACATTTTGTATGCAAATCTTTAAACGCGAATATCTCCTAAACTAGAAGAGATAGACCCCCCAAAGTTGGCACCAAAAAAATAATTTTTTAGGCCTATATTGTATGCAAATCTTTAAACGCGAATATCTCCTAAACTAGAAGAGATAGACCCCCCAAAGTTGGCACCAAAAAAATAATTTTTTAGGCCTATATTGTATGCAAATCTTTAAACGCGAATATCTCCTAAACTAGAAGAGATAGACCCCCCAAAGTTGGCACCAAAAAATAATTTTTTAGGCACATTTTGTATGCAAATCTTTAAACGCGAATATCTCCTAAACTAGAAGAGATAGACCCCCCAAAGTTGGCACCAAAAAAATAATTTTTTAGGCCTATATTGTATGCAAATCTTTAAACGCGAATATCTCCTAAACTAGAAGAAATAGACCCCCCAAAGTTGGCACCAAAAAAATAATTTTTTAGGCCTATATTGTATGCAAATCTTTAAACGCGAATATCTCCTAAACTAGAAGAGATAGACCCCCCAAAGTTGGCACCAAAAAAATAATTTTTTAGGCCTATATTGTATGCAAATCTTTAAACGCGAATATCTCCTAAACTAGAAGAGATAGACCCCCCAAAGTTGGCACCAAAAAAATAATTTTTTAGGCACATTTTGTATGCAAATCTTTAAACGCGAATATCTCCTAAACTAGAAGAGATAGACCCCCCAAAGTTGGCACCAAAAAAATAATTTTTTAGGCCTATATTGTATGCAAATCTTTAAACGCGAATATCTCCTAAACTAGAAGAGATAGACCCCCCAAAGTTGGCACCAAAAAAATAATTTTTTAGACCTATATTGTATGCAAATCTTTAAACGCGAATATCTCCTAAACTAGAAGAGATAGACCCCCCAAAGTTGGCATAAAAAAAATTTTTTAGGCATATTTTGTATGCAAATCTTTAAACGCGAATATCTCCTAAACTAGAAGAGATAGACCCCCCAAAGTTGGCACCAAAAAAAAAATTTTTTAGGCCTATATTGTATGCAAATCTTTAAACGCGAATATCTCCTAAACTAGAAGATATAGACCCCCCAAAGTTGGCACCAAAAAAATAATTTTTTAGGCCTATATTGTATGCAAATCTTTAAACGCGAATATCTCCTAAACTAGAAGAGATAGACCCCCCAAAGTTGGCACCAAAAAAATAATTTTTTAGGCCTATATTGTATGCAAATCTTTAAACGCGAATATCTCCTAAACTAGAAGAGATAGACCCCCCAAAGTTGGCACCAAAAAAATAATTTTTTAGGGCTAAATTGTATGCAAATCTTTAAACGCGAATATCTCCTAAACTAGAAGAGATAGACCCCCCAAAGTTGGCACCAAAAAAATAAATTTTTAGGCATATTTTGTATGCAAATCTTTAAACGCGAATATCTCCTAAACTAGAAGAGATAGACCCCCCAAAGTTGGCACCAAAAAAATAATTTTTTAGGCCTATATTGTATGCAAATCTTTAAACGCGAATATCTCCTAAACTAGAAGAGATAGACCCCCCAAAGTTGGCACCAAAAAAATAATTTTTTAGGCCTATATTGTATGCAAATCTTTAAACGCGAATATCTCCTAAACTAGAAGAGATAGACCCCCCAAAGTTGGCACCAAAAAAATATTTTTTTAGGCCTATATTGTATGCAAATCTTTAAACGCGAATATCTCCTAAACTAGAAGAGATAGACCCCCCAAAGTTGGCACCAAAAAAATAATTTTCTAGGCCTATATTGTATGCAAATCTTTAAACGCGAATATCTCCTAAACTAGAAGAGATAGACCCCCCAAAGTTGGCACCAAAAAAAATAATTTTTTAGGCCTATATTGTATGCAAATCTTTAAACGCGAATATCTCCTAAACTAAAAGAGATAAACCCCCCAAAGTTGGCACCAAAAAAATAATTTTTTAGGCCTATATTGTATGCAAATCTTTAAACGCGAATATCTCCTAAACTAGAAGAGATAGACCCCCCAAAGTTGGCACCAAAAAAATATTTTTTTAGGGCTAAATTGTATGCAAATCTTTAAACGCGAATATCTCCTAAACTAGAAGAGATAGACCCCCCAAAGTTGGCACCAAAAAAATAAATTTTTAGGCATATTTTGTATGCAAATCTTTAAACGCGAATATCTCCTAAACTAGAAGAGATAAACCCCCCAAAGTTGGCACCAAAAAAATAATTTTTTAGGCCTATATTGTATGCAAATCTTTAAACGCGAATATCTCCTAAACTAGAAGAGATAGACCCCCCAAAGTTGGCACCAAAAAAATAATTTTTTAGGCCTATATTGTATGCAAATCTTTAAACGCGAATATCTCCTAAACTAGAAGAGATAGACCCCCCAAAGTTGGCACCAAAAAAATAATTTTTTAGGCACATTTTGTATGCAAATCTTTAAACGCGAATATCTCCTAAACTAGAAGAGATAGACCCCCCAAAGTTGGCACCAAAAAAATAATTTTTTAGGCCTATATTGTATGCAAATCTTTAAACGCGAATATCTCCTAAACTAGAAGAGATAGACCCCCCAAAGTTGGCACCAAAAAAATAATTTTTTAGGCCAATATTGTATGCAAATCTTTAAACGCGAATATCTCCTAAACTAGAAGAGATAGACCCCCCAAAGTTGGCACCAAAAAAATAATTTTTTAGGCCTATATTGTATGCAAATCTTTAAACGCGAATATCTCCTAAACTAGAAGAGATAGACCCCCCAAAGTTGGCACCAAAAAAATAATTTTTTAGGCCTAAATTGTATGCAAATCTTTAAACGCGAATATCTCCTAAACTAGAAAAGATAGACCCCCCAAAGTTGGCACCAAAAAAATAAATTTTTAGGCATATTTTGTATGCAAATCTTTAAACGCGAATATCTCCTAAACTAGAAGAGATAGACCCCCCAAAGTTGGCACCAAAAAAATAATTTTTTAGGCCTATATTGTATGCAAATCTTTAAACGCGAATATCTCCTAAACTAGAAGAGATAAACCCCCCAAAGTTGGCACCAAAAAAATAATTTTTTAGGCCTATATTGTATGCAAATCTTTAAACGCGAATATCTCCTAAACTAGAAGAGATAGACCCCCCAAAGTTGGCACCAAAAAAAATATTTTTTTAGGTCTAAATTGTATGCAAATCTTTAAACGCGAATATCTCCTAAACTAGAAGAGATAGACCCCCCAAAGTTGGCACCAAAAAAATAAATTTTTAGGCCTATATTGTATGCAAATCTTTAAACGCGAATATCTCCTAAACTAGAAGAGATAAACCCCCCAAAGTTGGCACCAAAAAAATAATTTTTTAGGCCTATATTGTATGCAAATCTTTAAACGCGAATATCTCCTAAACTAGAAGAGATAGACCCCCCAAAGTTGGCACCAAAAAAATAATTTTTTAGGCCTATATTGTATGCAAATCTTTAAACGCGAATATCTCCTAAACTAGAAGAGATAGACCCCCCAAAGTTGGCACCAAAAAAATAATTTTTTAGGCCTATATTGTATGCAAATCTTTAAACGCGAATATCACCTAAACTAGAAGAGATAGACCCCCAAAAGTTGGCATCAAAAAAAAATTTTTTTTAGGCATATTTTGTATGCAAATCTTTAAACGCGAATATGTCCTAAACTAGAAAAGATAGACCCCCAAAGTTGGCATCAAAAAAAAATTTTTTAGTCACATTTTGTATGCAAATCATTAAACGCGAATATCTCCTAAACTAGAAGAGATAGACCCCCCAAAGTTGGCATCAATAAAAATTTTTTTAGGCATATTTTGTATGCAAATCTTTAAACGCGAATATCTCCTAAACTAGAAGAGATAGACCCCCCAAAGTTGGCATCAAAAAAAAATTTTTTTTAGGCATATTTTGTATGCAAATCTTTAAACGCGAATATCTCCTAAACTAGAAGAGATAGACCCCCCAAAGTTGGCATCAATAAAAATTTTTTTAGGCATATTTTGTATGCAAATCTTTAAACGCGAATATCTCCTAAACTAGAAGAGATAGACCCCCCAAAGTTGGCACCAAAAAAATAATTTTTTAGGCCTATATTGTATGCAAATCTTGAAACGCGAATATCACCTAAACTAGAAGAGATAGACCCCCAAAAGTTGGCATCAGAAAAAAATTTTTTTTAGGCATATTTTGTATGCAAATCTTTAAACGCGAATATCTCCTAAACTAGAAAAGATAGACCCCCAAAGTTGGCATCAAAAAAAAATTTTTTAGTCACATTTTGTATGCAAATCATTAAACGCGAATATGTCCTAAACTAGAAAAGATAGACCCCCAAAGTTGGCATCAAAAAAAAATTTTTTAGTCACATTTTGTATGCAAATCATTAAACGCGAATATCTCCTAAACTAGAAGAGATAGACCCCCCAAAGTTGGCATCAATAAAAATTTTTTTAGGCATATTTTGTATGCAAATCTTTAAACGCGAATATCTCCTAAACTATAAGAGATAGACCCCCCAAAGTTGGCATCAAAAAAAAATTTTTTTTAGGCATATTTTGTATGCAAATCTTTAAACGCGAATATCTCCTAAACTAGAAGAGATAGACCCCCCAAAGTTGGCATCAATAAAAATTTTTTTAGGCATATTTTGTATGCAAATCTTTAAACGCGAATATCTCCTAAACTAGAAGAGATAGACCCCCCAGAGTTGGCATCAATAAAAATTTTTTTAGGCATATTTTGTATGCAAATCTTTAAACGCGAATATCTCCTAAACTAGAAGAGATAGACCCCCCAAAGTTGGCACCAAAAAAATAATTTTTTAGGCCTATATTGTATGCAAATCTTTAAACGCGAATATCTCCTAAACTAGAAGAGATAGACCCCCCAAAGTTGGCACCAAAAAAATAATTTTTTAGACCTATATTGTATGCAAATCTTTAAACGCGAATATCTCCTAAACTAGAAGAGATAGACCCCCCAAAGTTGGCATAAAAAAAATTTTTTAGGCATATTTTGTATGCAAATCTTTAAACGCGAATATCTCCTAAACTAGAAGAGATAGACCCCCCAAAGTTGGCACCAAAAAAAAAATTTTTTAGGCCTATATTGTATGCAAATCTTTAAACGCGAATATCTCCTAAACTAGAAGATATAGACCCCCCAAAGTTGGCACCAAAAAAATAATTTTTTAGGCCTATATTGTATGCAAATCTTTAAACGCGAATATCTCCTAAACTAGAAGAGATAGACCCCCCAAAGTTGGCACCAAAAAAATAATTTTTTAGGCCTATATTGTATGCAAATCTTTAAACGCGAATATCTCCTAAACTAGAAGAGATAGACCCCCCAAAGTTGGCACCAAAAAAATAATTTTTTAGGGCTAAATTGTATGCAAATCTTTAAACGCGAATATCTCCTAAACTAGAAGAGATAGACCCCCCAAAGTTGGCACCAAAAAAATAAATTTTTAGGCATATTTTGTATGCAAATCTTTAAACGCGAATATCTCCTAAACTAGAAGAGATAGACCCCCCAAAGTTGGCACCAAAAAAATAATTTTTTAGGCCTATATTGTATGCAAATCTTTAAACGCGAATATCTCCTAAACTAGAAGAGATAGACCCCCCAAAGTTGGCACCAAAAAAATAATTTTTTAGGCCTATATTGTATGCAAATCTTTAAACGCGAATATCTCCTAAACTAGAAGAGATAGACCCCCCAAAGTTGGCACCAAAAAAATATTTTTTTAGGCCTATATTGTATGCAAATCTTTAAACGCGAATATCTCCTAAACTAGAAGAGATAGACCCCCCAAAGTTGGCACCAAAAAAATAATTTTCTAGGCCTATATTGTATGCAAATCTTTAAACGCGAATATCTCCTAAACTAGAAGAGATAGACCCCCCAAAGTTGGCACCAAAAAAAATAATTTTTTAGGCCTATATTGTATGCAAATCTTTAAACGCGAATATCTCCTAAACTAAAAGAGATAAACCCCCCAAAGTTGGCACCAAAAAAATAATTTTTTAGGCCTATATTGTATGCAAATCTTTAAACGCGAATATCTCCTAAACTAGAAGAGATAGACCCCCCAAAGTTGGCACCAAAAAAATATTTTTTTAGGGCTAAATTGTATGCAAATCTTTAAACGCGAATATCTCCTAAACTAGAAGAGATAGACCCCCCAAAGTTGGCACCAAAAAAATAAATTTTTAGGCATATTTTGTATGCAAATCTTTAAACGCGAATATCTCCTAAACTAGAAGAGATAAACCCCCCAAAGTTGGCACCAAAAAAATAATTTTTTAGGCCTATATTGTATGCAAATCTTTAAACGCGAATATCTCCTAAACTAGAAGAGATAGACCCCCCAAAGTTGGCACCAAAAAAATAATTTTTTAGGCCTATATTGTATGCAAATCTTTAAACGCGAATATCTCCTAAACTAGAAGAGATAGACCCCCCAAAGTTGGCACCAAAAAAATAATTTTTTAGGCACATTTTGTATGCAAATCTTTAAACGCGAATATCTCCTAAACTAGAAGAGATAGACCCCCCAAAGTTGGCACCAAAAAAATAATTTTTTAGGCCTATATTGTATGCAAATCTTTAAACGCGAATATCTCCTAAACTAGAAGAGATAGACCCCCCAAAGTTGGCACCAAAAAAATAATTTTTTAGGCCAATATTGTATGCAAATCTTTAAACGCGAATATCTCCTAAACTAGAAGAGATAGACCCCCCAAAGTTGGCACCAAAAAAATAATTTTTTAGGCCTAAATTGTATGCAAATCTTTAAACGCGAATATCTCCTAAACTAGAAAAGATAGACCCCCCAAAGTTGGCACCAAAAAAATAAATTTTTAGGCATATTTTGTATGCAAATCTTTAAACGCGAATATCTCCTAAACTAGAAGAGATAGACCCCCCAAAGTTGGCACCAAAAAAATAATTTTTTAGGCCTATATTGTATGCAAATCTTTAAACGCGAATATCTCCTAAACTAGAAGAGATAAACCCCCCAAAGTTGGCACCAAAAAAATAATTTTTTAGGCCTATATTGTATGCAAATCTTTAAACGCGAATATCTCCTAAACTAGAAGAGATAGACCCCCCAAAGTTGGCACCAAAAAAAATATTTTTTTAGGTCTAAATTGTATGCAAATCTTTAAACGCGAATATCTCCTAAACTAGAAGAGATAGACCCCCCAAAGTTGGCACCAAAAAAATAAATTTTTAGGCCTATATTGTATGCAAATCTTTAAACGCGAATATCTCCTAAACTAGAAGAGATAAACCCCCCAAAGTTGGCACCAAAAAAATAATTTTTTAGGCCTATATTGTATGCAAATCTTTAAACGCGAATATCTCCTAAACTAGAAGAGATAGACCCCCCAAAGTTGGCACCAAAAAAATAATTTTTTAGGCCTATATTGTATGCAAATCTTTAAACGCGAATATCTCCTAAACTAGAAGAGATAGACCCCCCAAAGTTGGCACCAAAAAAATAATTTTTTAGGCCTATATTGTATGCAAATCTTTAAACGCGAATATCACCTAAACTAGAAGAGATAGACCCCCAAAAGTTGGCATCAAAAAAAAATTTTTTTTAGGCATATTTTGTATGCAAATCTTTAAACGCGAATATGTCCTAAACTAGAAAAGATAGACCCCCAAAGTTGGCATCAAAAAAAAATTTTTTAGTCACATTTTGTATGCAAATCATTAAACGCGAATATCTCCTAAACTAGAAGAGATAGACCCCCCAAAGTTGGCATCAATAAAAATTTTTTTAGGCATATTTTGTATGCAAATCTTTAAACGCGAATATCTCCTAAACTAGAAGAGATAGACCCCCCAAAGTTGGCATCAAAAAAAAATTTTTTTTAGGCATATTTTGTATGCAAATCTTTAAACGCGAATATCTCCTAAACTAGAAGAGATAGACCCCCCAAAGTTGGCATCAATAAAAATTTTTTTAGGCATATTTTGTATGCAAATCTTTAAACGCGAATATCTCCTAAACTAGAAGAGATAGACCCCCCAAAGTTGGCACCAAAAAAATAATTTTTTAGGCCTATATTGTATGCAAATCTTGAAACGCGAATATCACCTAAACTAGAAGAGATAGACCCCCAAAAGTTGGCATCAGAAAAAAATTTTTTTTAGGCATATTTTGTATGCAAATCTTTAAACGCGAATATCTCCTAAACTAGAAAAGATAGACCCCCAAAGTTGGCATCAAAAAAAAATTTTTTAGTCACATTTTGTATGCAAATCATTAAACGCGAATATGTCCTAAACTAGAAAAGATAGACCCCCAAAGTTGGCATCAAAAAAAAATTTTTTAGTCACATTTTGTATGCAAATCATTAAACGCGAATATCTCCTAAACTAGAAGAGATAGACCCCCCAAAGTTGGCATCAATAAAAATTTTTTTAGGCATATTTTGTATGCAAATCTTTAAACGCGAATATCTCCTAAACTATAAGAGATAGACCCCCCAAAGTTGGCATCAAAAAAAAATTTTTTTTAGGCATATTTTGTATGCAAATCTTTAAACGCGAATATCTCCTAAACTAGAAGAGATAGACCCCCCAAAGTTGGCATCAATAAAAATTTTTTTAGGCATATTTTGTATGCAAATCTTTAAACGCGAATATCTCCTAAACTAGAAGAGATAGACCCCCCAGAGTTGGCATCAATAAAAATTTTTTTAGGCATATTTTGTATGCAAATCTTTAAACGCGAATATCTCCTAAACTAGAAGAGATAGACCCCCCAAAGTTGGCACCAAAAAAAATATTTTTTTAGGCCTATATTGTATGCAAATCTTTAAACGCGAATATCTCCTAAACTAGGAGAGATAGACCCCCCAAAGTTGGCACCAAAAAAATAATTTTTTAGGCACATTTTGTATGCAAATCTTTAAACGCGAATATCTCCTAAACTAGAAGAGATAGACCCCCCAAAGTTGGCACCAAAAAAATAATTTTTTAGGCCTATATTGTATGCAAATCTTTAAACGCGAATATCTCCTAAACTAGAAGAGATAGACCCCCCAAAGTTGGCACCAAAAAAATAATTTTTTAGGCCTATATTGTATGCAAATCTTTAAACGCGAATATCTCCTAAACTAGAAGAGATAGACCCCCCAAAGTTGGCATAAAAAAAATTTTTTAGGCATATTTTGTATGCAAATCTTTAAACGCGAATATCTCCTAAACTAGAAGAGATAGACCCCCCAAAGTTGGCACCAAAAAAATAATTTTTTAGGCCAATATTGTATGCAAATCTTTAAACGCGAATATCTCCTAAACTAGAAGAGATAGACCCCCCAAAGTTGGCACCAAAAAAATAATTTTTTAGGCCTATATTGTATGCAAATCTTTAAACGCGAATATCTCCTAAACTAGAAGAGATAGACCCCCCAAAGTTGGCACCAAAAAAATAATTTTTTAGGCCTATATTGCATACAAATCTTTAAACGCGAATATCTCCTAAACTAGAAGAGATAGACCCCCCAAAGTTGGCACCAAAAAAATAATTTTTTAGGCACATTTTGTATGCAAATCTTTAAACGCGAATATCTCCTAAACTAGAAGAGATAGACCCCCCAAAGTTGGCACCAAAAAAATAATTTTTTAGGCCTATATTGTATGCAAATCTTTAAACGCGAATATCTCCTAAACTAGAAGAGATAGACCCCCCAAAGTTGGCACCAAAAAAATAATTTTTAGGCCTATATTGTATGCAAATCTTTAAACGCGAATATCTCCTAAACTAGAAGAGACAGACCCCCCAAAGTTGGCACCAAAAAAATAATTTTTAGGCCTATATTGTATGCAAATCTTTAAACGCGAATATCTCCTAAACTAGAAGAGATAGACCCCCCAAAGTTGGCACCAAAAAAATAATTTTTTAGGCCCATATTGTATGCAAATCTTTAAACGCGAATATCTCCTAAACTAGAAGAGATAGACCCCCCAAAGTTGGCACCAAAAAAATAATTTTTTAGGCCTATATTGTATGCAAATCTTTAAACGCGAATATCTCCTAAACTAGAAGAGATAGACCCCCCAAAGTTGGCACCAAAAAAATAATTTTTTAGGCCTATATTGTATGCAAATCTTTAAACGCGAATATCTCCTAAACTAGAAGAGATAGACCCCCCAAAGTTGGCACCAAAAAAATAATTTTTTAGGCCTATATTGTATGCAAATCTTTAAACGCGAATATCTCCTAAACTAGAAGAGATAGACCCCCCAAAGTTGGCACCAAAAAAATAATTTTTTAGGCACATTTTGTATGCAAATCTTTAAACGCGAATATCTCCTAAACTAGAAGAGATAGACCCCCCAAAGTTGGCACCAAAAAAATAATTTTTTAGGCCTATATTGTATGCAAATCTTTAAACGCGAATATCTCCTAAACTAGAAGAGATAGACCCCCCAAAGTTGGCACCAAAAAAATAATTTTTTAGGCCTATATTGTATGCAAATCTTTAAACGCGAATATCTCCTAAACTAGAAGAGATAGACCCCCCAAAGTTGGCACCAAAAAAATAATTTTTTAGGCCTATATTGTATGCAAATCTTTAAACGCGAATATCTCCTAAACTAGAAGAGATAGACCCCCCAAAGTTGGCACCAAAAAAATAATTTTTTAGGCCTATATTGTATGCAAATCTTTAAACGCGAATATCTCCTAAACTAGAAGAGATAGACCCCCCAAAGTTGGCACCAAAAAAATATTTTTTTAGGCCTATATTGTATGCAAATCTTTAAACGCGAATATCTCCTAAACTAGAAGAGATAGACCCCCCAAAGTTGGCACCAAAAAAATAATTTTCTAGGCCTATATTGTATGCAAATCTTTAAACGCGAATATCTCCTAAACTAGAAGAGATAGACCCCCCAAAGTTGGCACCAAAAAAAATAATTTTTTAGGCCTATATTGTATGCAAATCTTTAAACGCGAATATCTCCTAAACTAAAAGAGATAAACCCCCCAAAGTTGGCACCAAAAAAATAATTTTTTAGGCCTATATTGTATGCAAATCTTTAAACGCGAATATCTCCTAAACTAGAAGAGATAGACCCCCCAAAGTTGGCACCAAAAAAATATTTTTTTAGGGCTAAATTGTATGCAAATCTTTAAACGCGAATATCTCCTAAACTAGAAGAGATAGACCCCCCAAAGTTGGCACCAAAAAAATAATTTTTTAGGCCTATATTGTATGCAAATCTTTAAACGCGAATATCTCCTAAACTAGAAGAGATAGACCCCCCAAAGTTGGCACCAAAAAAATAATTTTTTAGGCACATTTTGTATGCAAATCTTTAAACGCGAATATCTCCTAAACTAGAAGAGATAGACCCCCCAAAGTTGGCACCAAAAAAATAATTTTTTAGGCCTATATTGTATGCAAATCTTTAAACGCGAATATCTCCTAAACTAGAAGAGATAGACCCCCCAAAGTTGGCACCAAAAAAATAATTTTTTAGGCCAATATTGTATGCAAATCTTTAAACGCGAATATCTCCTAAACTAGAAGAGATAGACCCCCCAAAGTTGGCACCAAAAAAATAATTTTTTAGGCCTATATTGTATGCAAATCTTTAAACGCGAATATCTCCTAAACTAGAAGAGATAGACCCCCCAAAGTTGGCACCAAAAAAATAATTTTTTAGGCCTAAATTGTATGCAAATCTTTAAACGCGAATATCTCCTAAACTAGAAAAGATAGACCCCCCAAAGTTGGCACCAAAAAAATAAATTTTTAGGCATATTTTGTATGCAAATCTTTAAACGCGAATATCTCCTAAACTAGAAGAGATAGACCCCCCAAAGTTGGCACCAAAAAAATAATTTTTTAGGCCTATATTGTATGCAAATCTTTAAACGCGAATATCTCCTAAACTAGAAGAGATAAACCCCCCAAAGTTGGCACCAAAAAAATAATTTTTTAGGCCTATATTGTATGCAAATCTTTAAACGCGAATATCTCCTAAACTAGAAGAGATAGACCCCCCAAAGTTGGCACCAAAAAAAATATTTTTTTAGGTCTAAATTGTATGCAAATCTTTAAACGCGAATATCTCCTAAACTAGAAGAGATAGACCCCCCAAAGTTGGCACCAAAAAAATAAATTTTTAGGCCTATATTGTATGCAAATCTTTAAACGCGAATATCTCCTAAACTAGAAGAGATAAACCCCCCAAAGTTGGCACCAAAAAAATAATTTTTTAGGCCTATATTGTATGCAAATCTTTAAACGCGAATATCTCCTAAACTAGAAGAGATAGACCCCCCAAAGTTGGCACCAAAAAAATAATTTTTTAGGCCTATATTGTATGCAAATCTTTAAACGCGAATATCTCCTAAACTAGAAGAGATAGACCCCCCAAAGTTGGCACCAAAAAAATAATTTTTTAGGCCTATATTGTATGCAAATCTTTAAACGCGAATATCACCTAAACTAGAAGAGATAGACCCCCAAAAGTTGGCATCAAAAAAAAATTTTTTTTAGGCATATTTTGTATGCAAATCTTTAAACGCGAATATGTCCTAAACTAGAAAAGATAGACCCCCAAAGTTGGCATCAAAAAAAAATTTTTTAGTCACATTTTGTATGCAAATCATTAAACGCGAATATCTCCTAAACTAGAAGAGATAGACCCCCCAAAGTTGGCATCAATAAAAATTTTTTTAGGCATATTTTGTATGCAAATCTTTAAACGCGAATATCTCCTAAACTAGAAGAGATAGACCCCCCAAAGTTGGCATCAAAAAAAAATTTTTTTTAGGCATATTTTGTATGCAAATCTTTAAACGCGAATATCTCCTAAACTAGAAGAGATAGACCCCCCAAAGTTGGCATCAATAAAAATTTTTTTAGGCATATTTTGTATGCAAATCTTTAAACGCGAATATCTCCTAAACTAGAAGAGATAGACCCCCCAAAGTTGGCACCAAAAAAATAATTTTTTAGGCCTATATTGTATGCAAATCTTGAAACGCGAATATCACCTAAACTAGAAGAGATAGACCCCCAAAAGTTGGCATCAGAAAAAAATTTTTTTTAGGCATATTTTGTATGCAAATCTTTAAACGCGAATATCTCCTAAACTAGAAAAGATAGACCCCCAAAGTTGGCATCAAAAAAAAATTTTTTAGTCACATTTTGTATGCAAATCATTAAACGCGAATATGTCCTAAACTAGAAAAGATAGACCCCCAAAGTTGGCATCAAAAAAAAATTTTTTAGTCACATTTTGTATGCAAATCATTAAACGCGAATATCTCCTAAACTAGAAGAGATAGACCCCCCAAAGTTGGCATCAATAAAAATTTTTTTAGGCATATTTTGTATGCAAATCTTCAAACGCGAATATCTCCTAAACTATAAGAGATAGACCCCCCAAAGTTGGCATCAAAAAAAAATTTTTTTTAGGCATATTTTGTATGCAAATCTTTAAACGCGAATATCTCCTAAACTAGAAGAGATAGACCCCCCAAAGTTGGCATCAATAAAAATTTTTTTAGGCATATTTTGTATGCAAATCTTTAAACGCGAATATCTCCTAAACTAGAAGAGATAGACCCCCCAGAGTTGGCATCAATAAAAATTTTTTTAGGCATATTTTGTATGCAAATCTTTAAACGCGAATATCTCCTAAACTAGAAGAGATAGACCCCCCAAAGTTGGCACCAAAAAAAATATTTTTTTAGGCCTATATTGTATGCAAATCTTTAAACGCGAATATCTCCTAAACTAGAAGAGATAGACCCCCCAAAGTTGGCACCAAAAAATAATTTTTTAGGCACATTTTGTATGCAAATCTTTAAACGCGAATATCTCCTAAACTAGAAGAGATAGACCCCCCAAAGTTGGCACCAAAAAAATAATTTTTTAGGCCTATATTGTATGCAAATCTTTAAACGCGAATATCTCCTAAACTAGAAGAGATAGACCCCCCAAAGTTGGCACCAAAAAAATAATTTTTTAGGCCTATATTGTATGCAAATCTTTAAACGCGAATATCTCCTAAACTAGAAGAGATAGACCCCCCAAAGTTGGCATAAAAAAAATTTTTTAGGCATATTTTGTATGCAAATCTTTAAACGCGAATATCTCCTAAACTAGAAGAGATAGACCCCCCAAAGTTGGCACCAAAAAAATAATTTTTTAGGCCAATATTGTATGCAAATCTTTAAACGCGAATATCTCCTAAACTAGAAGAGATAGACCCCCCAAAGTTGGCACCAAAAAAATAATTTTTTAGGCCTATATTGTATGCAAATCTTTAAACGCGAATATCTCCTAAACTAGAAGAGATAGACCCCCCAAAGTTGGCACCAAAAAAATAATTTTTTAGGCCTATATTGCATACAAATCTTTAAACGCGAATATCTCCTAAACTAGAAGAGATAGACCCCCCAAAGTTGGCACCAAAAAAATAATTTTTTAGGCACATTTTGTATGCAAATCTTTAAACGCGAATATCTCCTAAACTAGAAGAGATAGACCCCCCAAAGTTGGCACCAAAAAAATAATTTTTTAGGCCTATATTGTATGCAAATCTTTAAACGCGAATATCTCCTAAACTAGAAGAGATAGACCCCCCAAAGTTGGCACCAAAAAAATAATTTTTAGGCCTATATTGTATGCAAATCTTTAAACGCGAATATCTCCTAAACTAGAAGAGACAGACCCCCCAAAGTTGGCACCAAAAAAATAATTTTTAGGCCTATATTGTATGCAAATCTTTAAACGCGAATATCTCCTAAACTAGAAGAGATAGACCCCCCAAAGTTGGCACCAAAAAAATAATTTTTTAGGCCCATATTGTATGCAAATCTTTAAACGCGAATATCTCCTAAACTAGAAGAGATAGACCCCCCAAAGTTGGCACCAAAAAAATAATTTTTTAGGCCTATATTGTATGCAAATCTTTAAACGCGAATATCTCCTAAACTAGAAGAGATAGACCCCCCAAAGTTGGCACCAAAAAAATAATTTTTTAGGCCTATATTGTATGCAAATCTTTAAACGCGAATATCTCCTAAACTAGAAGAGATAGACCCCCCAAAGTTGGCACCAAAAAAATAATTTTTTAGGCCTATATTGTATGCAAATCTTTAAACGCGAATATCTCCTAAACTAGAAGAGATAGACCCCCCAAAGTTGGCACCAAAAAAATAATTTTTTAGGCACATTTTGTATGCAAATCTTTAAACGCGAATATCTCCTAAACTAGAAGAGATAGACCCCCCAAAGTTGGCACCAAAAAAATAATTTTTTAGGCCTATATTGTATGCAAATCTTTAAACGCGAATATCTCCTAAACTAGAAGAGATAGACCCCCCAAAGTTGGCACCAAAAAAATAATTTTTTAGGCCTATATTGTATGCAAATCTTTAAACGCGAATATCTCCTAAACTAGAAGAGATAGACCCCCCAAAGTTGGCACCAAAAAAATAATTTTTTAGGCCTATATTGTATGCAAATCTTTAAACGCGAATATCTCCTAAACTAGAAGAGATAGACCCCCCAAAGTTGGCACCAAAAAAATAATTTTTTAGGCCTATATTGTATGCAAATCTTTAAACGCGAATATCTCCTAAACTAGAAGAGATAGACCCCCCAAAGTTGGCACCAAAAAAATATTTTTTTAGGCCTATATTGTATGCAAATCTTTAAACGCGAATATCTCCTAAACTAGAAGAGATAGACCCCCCAAAGTTGGCACCAAAAAAATAATTTTCTAGGCCTATATTGTATGCAAATCTTTAAACGCGAATATCTCCTAAACTAGAAGAGATAGACCCCCCAAAGTTGGCACCAAAAAAAATAATTTTTTAGGCCTATATTGTATGCAAATCTTTAAACGCGAATATCTCCTAAACTAAAAGAGATAAACCCCCCAAAGTTGGCACCAAAAAAATAATTTTTTAGGCCTATATTGTATGCAAATCTTTAAACGCGAATATCTCCTAAACTAGAAGAGATAGACCCCCCAAAGTTGGCACCAAAAAAATATTTTTTTAGGGCTAAATTGTATGCAAATCTTTAAACGCGAATATCTCCTAAACTAGAAGAGATAGACCCCCCAAAGTTGGCACCAAAAAAATAATTTTTTAGGCCTATATTGTATGCAAATCTTTAAACGCGAATATCTCCTAAACTAGAAGAGATAGACCCCCCAAAGTTGGCACCAAAAAAATAATTTTTTAGGCACATTTTGTATGCAAATCTTTAAACGCGAATATCTCCTAAACTAGAAGAGATAGACCCCCCAAAGTTGGCACCAAAAAAATAATTTTTTAGGCCTATATTGTATGCAAATCTTTAAACGCGAATATCTCCTAAACTAGAAGAGATAGACCCCCCAAAGTTGGCACCAAAAAAATAATTTTTTAGGCCAATATTGTATGCAAATCTTTAAACGCGAATATCTCCTAAACTAGAAGAGATAGACCCCCCAAAGTTGGCACCAAAAAAATAATTTTTTAGGCCTATATTGTATGCAAATCTTTAAACGCGAATATCTCCTAAACTAGAAGAGATAGACCCCCCAAAGTTGGCACCAAAAAAATAATTTTTTAGGCCTAAATTGTATGCAAATCTTTAAACGCGAATATCTCCTAAACTAGAAAAGATAGACCCCCCAAAGTTGGCACCAAAAAAATAAATTTTTAGGCATATTTTGTATGCAAATCTTTAAACGCGAATATCTCCTAAACTAGAAGAGATAGACCCCCCAAAGTTGGCACCAAAAAAATAATTTTTTAGGCCTATATTGTATGCAAATCTTTAAACGCGAATATCTCCTAAACTAGAAGAGATAAACCCCCCAAAGTTGGCACCAAAAAAATAATTTTTTAGGCCTATATTGTATGCAAATCTTTAAACGCGAATATCTCCTAAACTAGAAGAGATAGACCCCCCAAAGTTGGCACCAAAAAAAATATTTTTTTAGGTCTAAATTGTATGCAAATCTTTAAACGCGAATATCTCCTAAACTAGAAGAGATAGACCCCCCAAAGTTGGCACCAAAAAAATAAATTTTTAGGCCTATATTGTATGCAAATCTTTAAACGCGAATATCTCCTAAACTAGAAGAGATAAACCCCCCAAAGTTGGCACCAAAAAAATAATTTTTTAGGCCTATATTGTATGCAAATCTTTAAACGCGAATATCTCCTAAACTAGAAGAGATAGACCCCCCAAAGTTGGCACCAAAAAAATAATTTTTTAGGCCTATATTGTATGCAAATCTTTAAACGCGAATATCTCCTAAACTAGAAGAGATAGACCCCCCAAAGTTGGCACCAAAAAAATAATTTTTTAGGCCTATATTGTATGCAAATCTTTAAACGCGAATATCACCTAAACTAGAAGAGATAGACCCCCAAAAGTTGGCATCAAAAAAAAATTTTTTTTAGGCATATTTTGTATGCAAATCTTTAAACGCGAATATGTCCTAAACTAGAAAAGATAGACCCCCAAAGTTGGCATCAAAAAAAAATTTTTTAGTCACATTTTGTATGCAAATCATTAAACGCGAATATCTCCTAAACTAGAAGAGATAGACCCCCCAAAGTTGGCATCAATAAAAATTTTTTTAGGCATATTTTGTATGCAAATCTTTAAACGCGAATATCTCCTAAACTAGAAGAGATAGACCCCCCAAAGTTGGCATCAAAAAAAAATTTTTTTTAGGCATATTTTGTATGCAAATCTTTAAACGCGAATATCTCCTAAACTAGAAGAGATAGACCCCCCAAAGTTGGCATCAATAAAAATTTTTTTAGGCATATTTTGTATGCAAATCTTTAAACGCGAATATCTCCTAAACTAGAAGAGATAGACCCCCCAAAGTTGGCACCAAAAAAATAATTTTTTAGGCCTATATTGTATGCAAATCTTGAAACGCGAATATCACCTAAACTAGAAGAGATAGACCCCCAAAAGTTGGCATCAGAAAAAAATTTTTTTTAGGCATATTTTGTATGCAAATCTTTAAACGCGAATATCTCCTAAACTAGAAAAGATAGACCCCCAAAGTTGGCATCAAAAAAAAATTTTTTAGTCACATTTTGTATGCAAATCATTAAACGCGAATATGTCCTAAACTAGAAAAGATAGACCCCCAAAGTTGGCATCAAAAAAAAATTTTTTAGTCACATTTTGTATGCAAATCATTAAACGCGAATATCTCCTAAACTAGAAGAGATAGACCCCCCAAAGTTGGCATCAATAAAAATTTTTTTAGGCATATTTTGTATGCAAATCTTCAAACGCGAATATCTCCTAAACTATAAGAGATAGACCCCCCAAAGTTGGCATCAAAAAAAAATTTTTTTTAGGCATATTTTGTATGCAAATCTTTAAACGCGAATATCTCCTAAACTAGAAGAGATAGACCCCCCAAAGTTGGCATCAATAAAAATTTTTTTAGGCATATTTTGTATGCAAATCTTTAAACGCGAATATCTCCTAAACTAGAAGAGATAGACCCCCCAGAGTTGGCATCAATAAAAATTTTTTTAGGCATATTTTGTATGCAAATCTTTAAACGCGAATATCTCCTAAACTAGAAGAGATAGACCCCCCAAAGTTGGCACCAAAAAAAATATTTTTTTAGGCCTATATTGTATGCAAATCTTTAAACGCGAATATCTCCTAAACTAGAAGAGATAGACCCCCCAAAGTTGGCACCAAAAAATAATTTTTTAGGCACATTTTGTATGCAAATCTTTAAACGCGAATATCTCCTAAACTAGAAGAGATAGACCCCCCAAAGTTGGCACCAAAAAAATAATTTTTTAGGCCTATATTGTATGCAAATCTTTAAACGCGAATATCTCCTAAACTAGAAGAGATAGACCCCCCAAAGTTGGCACCAAAAAAATAATTTTTTAGGCCTATATTGTATGCAAATCTTTAAACGCGAATATCTCCTAAACTAGAAGAGATAGACCCCCCAAAGTTGGCATAAAAAAAATTTTTTAGGCATATTTTGTATGCAAATCTTTAAACGCGAATATCTCCTAAACTAGAAGAGATAGACCCCCCAAAGTTGGCACCAAAAAAATAATTTTTTAGGCCAATATTGTATGCAAATCTTTAAACGCGAATATCTCCTAAACTAGAAGAGATAGACCCCCCAAAGTTGGCACCAAAAAAATAATTTTTTAGGCCTATATTGTATGCAAATCTTTAAACGCGAATATCTCCTAAACTAGAAGAGATAGACCCCCCAAAGTTGGCACCAAAAAAATAATTTTTTAGGCCTATATTGCATACAAATCTTTAAACGCGAATATCTCCTAAACTAGAAGAGATAGACCCCCCAAAGTTGGCACCAAAAAAATAATTTTTTAGGCACATTTTGTATGCAAATCTTTAAACGCGAATATCTCCTAAACTAGAAGAGATAGACCCCCCAAAGTTGGCACCAAAAAAATAATTTTTTAGGCCTATATTGTATGCAAATCTTTAAACGCGAATATCTCCTAAACTAGAAGAGATAGACCCCCCAAAGTTGGCACCAAAAAAATAATTTTTAGGCCTATATTGTATGCAAATCTTTAAACGCGAATATCTCCTAAACTAGAAGAGACAGACCCCCCAAAGTTGGCACCAAAAAAATAATTTTTAGGCCTATATTGTATGCAAATCTTTAAACGCGAATATCTCCTAAACTAGAAGAGATAGACCCCCCAAAGTTGGCACCAAAAAAATAATTTTTTAGGCCCATATTGTATGCAAATCTTTAAACGCGAATATCTCCTAAACTAGAAGAGATAGACCCCCCAAAGTTGGCACCAAAAAAATAATTTTTTAGGCCTATATTGTATGCAAATCTTTAAACGCGAATATCTCCTAAACTAGAAGAGATAGACCCCCCAAAGTTGGCACCAAAAAAATAATTTTTTAGGCCTATATTGTATGCAAATCTTTAAACGCGAATATCTCCTAAACTAGAAGAGATAGACCCCCCAAAGTTGGCACCAAAAAAATAATTTTTTAGGCCTATATTGTATGCAAATCTTTAAACGCGAATATCTCCTAAACTAGAAGAGATAGACCCCCCAAAGTTGGCACCAAAAAAATAATTTTTTAGGCACATTTTGTATGCAAATCTTTAAACGCGAATATCTCCTAAACTAGAAGAGATAGACCCCCCAAAGTTGGCACCAAAAAAATAATTTTTTAGGCCTATATTGTATGCAAATCTTTAAACGCGAATATCTCCTAAACTAGAAGAGATAGACCCCCCAAAGTTGGCACCAAAAAAATAATTTTTTAGGCCTATATTGTATGCAAATCTTTAAACGCGAATATCTCCTAAACTAGAAGAGATAGACCCCCCAAAGTTGGCACCAAAAAAATAATTTTTTAGGCCTATATTGTATGCAAATCTTTAAACGCGAATATCTCCTAAACTAGAAGAGATAGACCCCCCAAAGTTGGCACCAAAAAAATAATTTTTTAGGCCTATATTGTATGCAAATCTTTAAACGCGAATATCTCCTAAACTAGAAGAGATAGACCCCCCAAAGTTGGCACCAAAAAAATAATTTTTTAGGCACATTTTGTATGCAAATCTTTAAACGCGAATATCTCCTAAACTAGAAGAGATAGACCCCCCAAAGTTGGCACCAAAAAAATAATTTTTTAGGCACATTTTGTATGCAAATCTTTAAACGCGAATATCTCCTAAACTAGAAGAGATAGACCCCCCAAAGTTGGCACCAAAAAAATAATTTTTTAGGCACATTTTGTATGCAAATCTTTAAACGCGAATATCTCCTAAACTAGAAGAGATAGACCCCCCAAAGTTGGCACCAAAAAAATAATTTTTTAGGCACATTTTGTATGCAAATCTTTAAACGCGAATATCTCCTAAACTAGAAGAGATAGACCCCCCAAAGTTGGCACCAAAAAAATAATTTTTTAGGCACATTTTGTATGCAAATCTTTAAACGCGAATATCTCCTAAACTAGAAGAGATAGACCCCCCAAAGTTGGCACCAAAAAATAATTTTTTAGGCCTATATTGTATGCAAATCTTTAAACGCGAATATCTCCTAAACTAGAAGAGATAGACCCCCCAAAGTTGGCACCAAAAAAATAATTTTTTAGGCCTATATTGTATGCAAATCTTTAAACGCGAATATCTCCTAAACTAGAAGAGATAGACCCCCCAAAGTTGGCACCAAAAAAATAATTTTTTAGGCCTATATTGTATGCAAATCTTTAAACGCGAATATCTCCTAAACTAGAAGAGATAGACCCCCCAAAGTTGGCACCAAAAAAATAATTTTTAGGCCTATATTGTATGCAAATCTTTAAACGCGAATATCTCCTAAACTAGAAGAGATAGACCCCCCAAAGTTGGCACCAAAAAAATAATTTTTTAGGCCCATATTGTATACAAATCTTTAAACGCGAATATCTCCTAAACTAGAAGAGATAGACCCCCCAAAGTTGGCACCAAAAAAATAATTTTTTAGGCCTATATTGTATGCAAATCTTTAAACGCGAATATCTCCTAAACTAGAAGAGATAGACCCCCCAAAGTTGGCACCAAAAAAATAATTTTTTAGGCACATTTTGTATGCAAATCTTTAAACGCGAATATCTCCTAAACTAGAAGAGATAGACCCCCCAAAGTTGGCACCAAAAAAATAATTTTTTAGGCCTATATTGTATGCAAATCTTTAAACGCGAATATCTCCTAAACTAGAAGAGATAGACCCCCCAAAGTTGGCACCAAAAAAATAATTTTTTAGGCCTATATTGTATGCAAATCTTTAAACGCGAATATCTCCTAAACTAGAAGAGATAGACCCCCCAAAGTTGGCACCAAAAAAATAATTTTTTAGGCCTATATTGTATGCAAATCTTTAAACGCGAATATCTCCTAAACTAGAAGAGATAGACCCCCCAAAGTTGGCACCAAAAAAATAATTTTTTAGGCCTATATTGTATGCAAATCTTTAAACGCGAATATCTCCTAAACTAGAAGAGATAGACCCCCCAAAGTTGGCACCAAAAAAATAATTTTTTAGGCCTATATTGTATGCAAATCTTTAAACGCGAATATCTCCTAAACTAGAAGAGATAGACACCCCAAAGTTGGCACCAAAAAAATAATTTTTTAGGCCTATATTGTATGCAAATCTTTAAACGCGAATATCTCCTAAACTAGAAGAGATAGACCCCCCAAAGTTGGCACCAAAAAAATAATTTTTTAGGCCTATATTGTATGCAAATGTTTAAACGCGAATATCTCCTAAACTAGAAGAGATAGACCCCCCAAAGTTGGCACCAAAAAAATAATTTTTTAGGCACATTTTGTATGCAAATCTTTAAACGCGAATATCTCCTAAACTAGAAGAGATAGACCCCCCAAAGTTGGCACCAAAAAAATAATTTTTTAGGCTTATATTGTATGCAAATCTTTAAACGCGAATATCTCCTAAACTAGAAGAGATAGACCCCCCAAAGTTGGCACCAAAAAAATAATTTTTTAGGCCTATATTGTATGCCATTCTTTAAACGCGAATATCTCCTAAACTAGAAGAGATAGACCCCCCAAAGTTGGCACCAAAAAAATAATTTTTTAGGCCTATATTGTATGCAAATCTTTAAACGCGAATATCTCCTAAACTAGAAGAGATAGACCCCCCAAAGTTGGCACCAAAAAAATAATTTTTTAGGCCTATATTGTATGCAAATCTTTAAACGCGAATATCTCCTAAACTAGAAGAGATAGACCCCCCAAAGTTGGCACCAAAAAAATAATTTTTTAGGCCTATATTGTATGCAAATCTTTAAACGCGAATATCTCCTAAACTAGAAGAGATAGACCCCCCAAAGTTGGCACCAAAAAAATAATTTTTTAGGCCTATATTGTATGCCATTCTTTAAACGCGAATATCTCCTAAACTAGAAGAGATAGACCCCCCAAAGTTGGCACCAAAAAATAAATTTTTAGGCATATTTTGTATGCAAATCTTTAAACGCGAATATCTCCTAAACTAGAAGAGATAGACCCCCCAAAGTTGGCACCAAAAAAATAATTTTTTAGGCCTATATTGTATGCAAATCTTTAAACGCGAATATCTCCTAAACTAGAAGAGATAGACCCCCCAAAGTTGGCACCAAAAAAATAATTTTTTAGGCCTATATTGTATGCAAATCTTTAAACGCGAATATCTCCTAAACTAGAAGAGATAGACCCCCCAAAGTTGGCACCAAAAAAATAATTTTTTAGGCCTATATTGTATGCAAATCTTTAAACGCGAATATCTCCTAAACTAGAAGAGATAGACCCCCCAAAGTTGGCACCAAAAAAATAATTTTTTAGGCCTATATTGTATGCAAATCTTTAAACGCGAATATCTCCTAAACTAAAAGAGATAAACCCCCCAAAGTTGGCACCAAAAAAATAATTTTTTAGGCCTATATTGTATGCAAATCTTTAAACGCGAATATCTCCTAAACTAGAAGAGATAGACCCCCCAAAGTTGGCACCAAAAAAATATTTTTTTAGGGCTAAATTGTATGCAAATCTTTAAACGCGAATATCTCCTAAACTAGAAGAGATAGACCCCCCAAAGTTGGCACCAAAAAAATAAATTTTTAGGCATATTTTGTATGCAAATCTTTAAACGCGAATATCTCCTAAACTAGAAGAGATAGACCCCCCAAAGTTGGCACCAAAAAAATAATTTTTTAGGCCTATATTGTATGCAAATCTTTAAACGCGAATATCTCCTAAACTAGAAGAGATAGACCCCCCAAAGTTGGCACCAAAAAAATAATTTTTTAGGCCTATATTGTATGCAAATCTTTAAACGCGAATATCTCCTAAACTAGAAGAGATAGACCCCCCAAAGTTGGCACCAAAAAAATAATTTTTTAGGCACATTTTGTATGCAAATCTTTAAACGCGAATATCTCCTAAACTAGAAGAGATAGACCCCCCAAAGTTGGCACCAAAAAAATAATTTTTTAGGCCTATATTGTATGCAAATCTTTAAACGCGAATATCTCCTAAACTAGAAGAGATAGACCCCCCAAAGTTGGCACCAAAAAAATAATTTTTTAGGCCTATATTGTATGCAAATCTTTAAACGCGAATATCTCCTAAACTAGAAGAGATAGACCCCCCAAAGTTGGCACCAAAAAATAATTTTTTAGGCACATTTTGTATGCAAATCTTTAAACGCGAATATCTCCTAAACTAGAAGAGATAGACCCCCCAAAGTTGGCACCAAAAAAATAATTTTTTAGGCCTATATTGTATGCAAATCTTTAAACGCGAATATCTCCTAAACTAGAAGAAATAGACCCCCCAAAGTTGGCACCAAAAAAATAATTTTTTAGGCCTATATTGTATGCAAATCTTTAAACGCGAATATCTCCTAAACTAGAAGAGATAGACCCCCCAAAGTTGGCACCAAAAAAATAATTTTTTAGGCCTATATTGTATGCAAATCTTTAAACGCGAATATCTCCTAAACTAGAAGAGATAGACCCCCCAAAGTTGGCACCAAAAAAATAATTTTTTAGGCACATTTTGTATGCAAATCTTTAAACGCGAATATCTCCTAAACTAGAAGAGATAGACCCCCCAAAGTTGGCACCAAAAAAATAATTTTTTAGGCCTATATTGTATGCAAATCTTTAAACGCGAATATCTCCTAAACTAGAAGAGATAGACCCCCCAAAGTTGGCACCAAAAAAATAATTTTTTAGACCTATATTGTATGCAAATCTTTAAACGCGAATATCTCCTAAACTAGAAGAGATAGACCCCCCAAAGTTGGCATAACAAAAATTTTTTAGGCATATTTTGTATGCAAATCTTTAAACGCGAATATCTCCTAAACTAGAAGAGATAGACCCCCCAAAGTTGGCACCAAAAAAATAATTTTTTAGGCACATTTTGTATGCAAATCTTTAAACGCGAATATCTCCTAAACTAGAAGATATAGACCCCCCAAAGTTGGCACCAAAAAAATAATTTTTTAGGCCTATATTGTATGCAAATCTTTAAACGCGAATATCTCCTAAACTAGAAGAGATAGACCCCCCAAAGTTGGCACCAAAAAAATAATTTTTTAGGCCTATATTGTATGCAAATCTTTAAACGCGAATATCTCCTAAACTAGAAGAGATAGACCCCCCAAAGTTGGCACCAAAAAAATAATTTTTTAGGGCTAAATTGTATGCAAATCTTTAAACGCGAATATCTCCTAAACTAGAAGAGATAGACCCCCCAAAGTTGGCACCAAAAAAATAAATTTTTAGGCATATTTTGTATGCAAATCTTTAAACGCGAATATCTCCTAAACTAGAAGAGATAGACCCCCCAAAGTTGGCACCAAAAAAATAATTTTTTAGGCCTATATTGTATGCAAATCTTTAAACGCGAATATCTCCTAAACTAGAAGAGATAGACCCCCCAAAGTTAGCACCAAAAAAATAATTTTTTAGGCCTATATTGTATGCAAATCTTTAAACGCGAATATCTCCTAAACTAGAAGAGATAGACCCCCCAAAGTTGGCACCAAAAAAATATTTTTTTAGGCCTATATTGTATGCAAATCTTTAAACGCGAATATCTCCTAAACTAGAAGAGATAGACCCCCCAAAGTTGGCACCAAAAAAATAATTTTCTAGGCCTATATTGTATGCAAATCTTTAAACGCGAATATCTCCTAAACTAGAAGAGATAGACCCCCCAAAGTTGGCACCAAAAAAATAATTTTTAGGCCTATATTGTATGCAAATCTTTAAACACGAATATCTCCTAAACTAAAAGAGATAAACCCCCCAAAGTTGGCACCAAAAAAATAATTTTTTAGGCCTATATTGTATGCAAATCTTTAAACGCGAATATCTCCTAAACTAGAAGAGATAGACCCCCCAAAGTTGGCACCAAAAAAATAATTTTTTAGGCCTATATTGTATGCAAATCTTTAAACGCGAATATCTCCTAAACTAGAAGAGATAGACCCCCCAAAGTTGGCACCAAAAAAATAATTTTTTAGGCCTATATTGTATGCAAATCTTTAAACGCGAATATCTCCTAAACTAGAAGAGATAGACCCCCCAAAGTTGGCACCAAAAAAATAATTTTTTAGGCCTATATTGTATGCAAATCTTTAAACGCGAATATCTCCTAAACTAGAAGAGATAGACCCCCCAAAGTTGGCACCAAAAAAATAATTTTTTAGGCCTATATTGTATGCAAATCTTTAAACGCGAATATCTCCTAAACTAGAAGAGATAGACCCCCCAAAGTTGGCACCAAAAAAATAATTTTTTAGGCCCATATTGTATGCAAATCTTTAAACGCGAATATCTCCTAAACTAGAAGAGATAGACCCCCCAAAGTTGGCACCAAAAAAATAATTTTTTAGGCCTATATTGTATGCAAATCTTTAAACGCGAATATCTCCTAAACTAGAAGAGATAGACCCCCCAAAGTTGGCACCAAAAAAATAATTTTTTAGGCCTATATTGTATGCAAATCTTTAAACGCGAATATCTCCTAAACTAGAAGAGATAGACCCCCCAAAGTTGGCACCAAAAAAATAATTTTTTAGGCCTAAATTGTATGCAAATCTTTAAACGCGAATATCTCCTAAACTAGAAGAGATAGACCCCCCAAAGTTGGCACCAAAAAAATAATTTTTTAGGCCTATATTGTATGCAAATCTTTAAACGCGAATATCTCCTAAACTAGAAGAGATAGACCCCCCAAAGTTGGCACCAAAAAATAATTTTTTAGGCCTATATTGTATGCAAATCTTTAAACGCGAATATCTCTTAAACTAGAAGAGATAGACCCCCCAAAGTTGGCACCAAAAAAATAATCTTTTAGGCACATTTTGTATGCAAATCTTTAAACGCGAATATCTCCTAAACTAGAAGAGATAGACCCCCCAAAGTTGGCACCAAAAAAAATAATTTTTTAGGCCTATATTGTATGCAAATCTTTAAACGCGAATATCTCCTAAACTAGAAGAGATAGACCCCCCAAAGTTGGCACCAAAAAAATAATTTTTTAGGCCTAAATTGTATGCAAATCTTTAAACGCGAATATCTCCTAAACTAGAAGAGATAGACCCCCCAAAGTTGGCACCAAAAAAATAATTTTTTAGGCCTATATTGTATGCAAATCTTTAAACGCGAATATCTCCTAAACTAGAAGAGATAGACCCCCCAAAGTTGGCACCAAAAAAATAATTTTTTAGGCCTAAATTGTATGCAAATCTTTAAACGCGAATATCTCCTAAACTAGAAGAGATAGACCCCCCAAAGTTGGCACCAAAAAAATAATTTTTTAGGCCTAAATTGTATGCAAATCTTTAAACGCGAATATCTCCTAAACTAGAAGAGATAGACCCCCCAAAGTTGGCAACAAAAAAATAATTTTTTAGGCCTAAATTGTATGCAAATCTTTAAACGCGAATATCTCCTAAACTAGAAGAGATAAACCCCCCAAAGTTGGCACCAAAAAAATAATTTTTTAGGCCTATATTGTATGCAAATCTTTAAACGCGAATATCTCCTAAACTAGAAGAGATAGACCCCCCAAAGTTGGCACCAAAAAAATAATTTTTTAGGCCTATATTGTATGCAAATCTTTAAACGCGAATATCTCCTAAACTAGAAGAGATAGACCCCCCAAAGTTGGCACCAAAAAAATAATTTTTTAGGCCTATATTGTATGCAAATCTTTAAACGCGAATATCACCTAAACTAGAAGAGATAGACCCCCAAAAGTTGGCATCAAAAAAAAATTTTTTTTAGGCATATTTTGTATGCAAATCTTTAAACGCGAATATGTCCTAAACTAGAAAAGATAGACCCCCAAAGTTGGCATCAAAAAAAAATTTTTTAGTCACATTTTGTATGCAAATCATTAAACGCGAATATCTCCTAAACTAGAAGAGATAGACCCCCCAAAGTTGGCATCAATAAAAATTTTTTTAGGCATATTTTGTATGCAAATCTTTAAACGCGAATATCTCCTAAACTATAAGAGATAGACCCCCCAAAGTTGGCATCAAAAAAAAAATTTTTTTAGGCATATTTTGTATGCAAATCTTTAAACGCGAATATCTCCTAAACTAGAAGAGATAGACCCCCCAAAGTTGGCATCAATAAAAATTTTTTTAGGCATATTTTGTATGCAAATCTTTAAACGCGAATATCTCCTAAACTAGAAGAGATAGACCCCCCAAAGTTGGCACCAAAAAAATAATTTTTTAGGCCTATATTGTATGCAAATCTTGAAACGCGAATATCACCTAAACTAGAAGAGATAGACCCCCAAAAGTTGGCATCAAAAAAAAATTTTTTTTAGGCATATTTTGTATGCAAATCTTTAAACGCGAATATCTCCTAAACTAGAAAAGATAGACCCCCAAAGTTGGCATCAAAAAAAAATTTTTTAGTCACATTTTGTATGCAAATCATTAAACGCGAATATCTCCTAAACTAGAAGAGATAGACCCCCCAAAGTTGGCATCAATAAAAATTTTTTTAGGCATATTTTGTATGCAAATCTTTAAACGCGAATATCTCCTAAACTATAAGAGATAGACCCCCCAAAGTTGTCATCAAAAAAAAAATTTTTTTAGGCATATTTTGTATGCAAATCTTTAAACGCGAATATCTCCTAAACTAGAAGAGATAGACCCCCCAAAGTTGGCATCAATAAAAATTTTTTTAGGCATATTTTGTATGCAAATCTTTAAACGCGAATATCTCCTAAACTAGAAGAGATAGACCCCCCAAAGTTGGCACCAAAAAAATAATTTTTTAGGCCTATATTGTATGCAAATCTTGAAACGCGAATATCACCTAAACTAGAAGAGATAGACCCCCAAAAGTTGGCATCAAAAAAAAATTTTTTTTAGGCATATTTTGTATGCAAATCTTTAAACGCGAATATCTCCTAAACTAGAAAAGATAGACCCCCAAAGTTGGCATCAAAAAAAAATTTTTTAGTCACATTTTGTATGCAAATCATTAAACGCGAATATCTCCTAAACTAGAAGAGATAGACCCCCCAAAGTTGGCATCAATAAAAATTTTTTTAGGCATATTTTGTATGCAAATCTTTAAACGCGAATATCTCCTAAACTATAAGAGATAGACCCCCCAAAGTTGGCATCAAAAAAAAAATTTTTTTAGGCATATTTTGTATGCAAATCTTTAAACGCGAATATCTCCTAAACTAGAAGAGATAGACCCCCCAAAGTTGGCATCAATAAAAATTTTTTTAGGCATATTTTGTATGCAAATCTTTAAACGCGAATATCTCCTAAACTAGAAGAGATAGACCCCCCAAAGTTGGCACCAAAAAAATAATTTTTTAGGCCTATATTGTATGCAAATCTTGAAACGCGAATATCACCTAAACTAGAAGAGATAGACCCCCCAAAGTTGGCACCAAAAAAATAATTTTTTAGGCCTATATTGTATGCAAATCTTTAAACGCGAATATCTCCTAAACTAGAAGAGATAGACCCCCCAAAGTTGGCACCAAAAAAATAATTTTTTAGGCACATTTTGTATGCAAATCTTTAAACGCGAATATCTCCTAAACTAGAAGAGATAGACCCCCCAAAGTTGGCACCAAAAAAATAATTTTTTAGGCCTATATTGTATGCAAATCTTTAAACGCGAATATCTCCTAAACTAGAAGAGATAGACCCCCCAAAGTTGGCACCAAAAAATAATTTTTTAGGCCTATATTGTATGCAAATCTTTAAACGCGAATATCTCCTAAACTAGAAGAGATAGACCCCCCAAAGTTGGCACCAAAAAAATAATTTTTTAGGCACATTTTGTATGCAAATCTTTAAACGCGAATATCTCCTAAACTAGAAGAGATAGACCCCCCAAAGTTGGCACCAAAAAAATAATTTTTTAGGCCTATATTGTATGCAAATCTTTAAACGCGAATATCTCCTAAACTAGAAGAGATAGACCCCCCAAAGTTGGCACCAAAAAAATAATTTTTTAGGCCTATATTGTATGCAAATCTTTAAACGCGAATATCTCCTAAACTAGAAGAGATAGACCCCCCAAAGTTGGCACCAAAAAATAATTTTTTAGGCACATTTTGTATGCAAATCTTTAAACGCGAATATCTCCTAAACTAGAAGAGATAGACCCCCCAAAGTTGGCACCAAAAAAATAATTTTTTAGGCCTATATTGTATGCAAATCTTTAAACGCGAATATCTCCTAAACTAGAAGAAATAGACCCCCCAAAGTTGGCACCAAAAAAATAATTTTTTAGGCCTATATTGTATGCAAATCTTTAAACGCGAATATCTCCTAAACTAGAAGAGATAGACCCCCCAAAGTTGGCACCAAAAAAATAATTTTTTAGGCCTATATTGTATGCAAATCTTTAAACGCGAATATCTCCTAAACTAGAAGAGATAGACCCCCCAAAGTTGGCACCAAAAAAATAATTTTTTAGGCACATTTTGTATGCAAATCTTTAAACGCGAATATCTCCTAAACTAGAAGAGATAGACCCCCCAAAGTTGGCACCAAAAAAATAATTTTTTAGGCCTATATTGTATGCAAATCTTTAAACGCGAATATCTCCTAAACTAGAAGAGATAGACCCCCCAAAGTTGGCACCAAAAAAATAATTTTTTAGACCTATATTGTATGCAAATCTTTAAACGCGAATATCTCCTAAACTAGAAGAGATAGACCCCCCAAAGTTGGCATAACAAAAATTTTTTAGGCATATTTTGTATGCAAATCTTTAAACGCGAATATCTCCTAAACTAGAAGAGATAGACCCCCCAAAGTTGGCACCAAAAAAATAATTTTTTAGGCACATTTTGTATGCAAATCTTTAAACGCGAATATCTCCTAAACTAGAAGATATAGACCCCCCAAAGTTGGCACCAAAAAAATAATTTTTTAGGCCTATATTGTATGCAAATCTTTAAACGCGAATATCTCCTAAACTAGAAGAGATAGACCCCCCAAAGTTGGCACCAAAAAAATAATTTTTTAGGCCTATATTGTATGCAAATCTTTAAACGCGAATATCTCCTAAACTAGAAGAGATAGACCCCCCAAAGTTGGCACCAAAAAAATAATTTTTTAGGGCTAAATTGTATGCAAATCTTTAAACGCGAATATCTCCTAAACTAGAAGAGATAGACCCCCCAAAGTTGGCACCAAAAAAATAAATTTTTAGGCATATTTTGTATGCAAATCTTTAAACGCGAATATCTCCTAAACTAGAAGAGATAGACCCCCCAAAGTTGGCACCAAAAAAATAATTTTTTAGGCCTATATTGTATGCAAATCTTTAAACGCGAATATCTCCTAAACTAGAAGAGATAGACCCCCCAAAGTTAGCACCAAAAAAATAATTTTTTAGGCCTATATTGTATGCAAATCTTTAAACGCGAATATCTCCTAAACTAGAAGAGATAGACCCCCCAAAGTTGGCACCAAAAAAATATTTTTTTAGGCCTATATTGTATGCAAATCTTTAAACGCGAATATCTCCTAAACTAGAAGAGATAGACCCCCCAAAGTTGGCACCAAAAAAATAATTTTCTAGGCCTATATTGTATGCAAATCTTTAAACGCGAATATCTCCTAAACTAGAAGAGATAGACCCCCCAAAGTTGGCACCAAAAAAATAATTTTTAGGCCTATATTGTATGCAAATCTTTAAACACGAATATCTCCTAAACTAAAAGAGATAAACCCCCCAAAGTTGGCACCAAAAAAATAATTTTTTAGGCCTATATTGTATGCAAATCTTTAAACGCGAATATCTCCTAAACTAGAAGAGATAGACCCCCCAAAGTTGGCACCAAAAAAATATTTTTTTAGGGCTAAATTGTATGCAAATCTTTAAACGCGAATATCTCCTAAACTAGAAGAGATAGACCCCCCAAAGTTGGCACCAAAAAAATAATTTTTTAGGGCTAAATTGTATGCAAATCTTTAAACGCGAATATCTCCTAAACTAGAAGAGATAGACCCCCCAAAGTTGGCACCAAAAAAATAAATTTTTAGGCATATTTTGTATGCAAATCTTTAAACGCGAATATCTCCTAAACTAGAAGAGATAGACCCCCCAAAGTTGGCACCAAAAAAATAATTTTTAGGCCTATATTGTATGCAAATCTTTAAACACGAATATCTCCTAAACTAAAAGAGATAAACCCCCCAAAGTTGGCACCAAAAAAATAATTTTTTAGGCCTATATTGTATGCAAATCTTTAAACGCGAATATCTCCTAAACTAGAAGAGATAGACCCCCCAAAGTTAGCACCAAAAAATAATTTTTTAGGCCTATATTGTATGCAAATCTTTAAACGCGAATATCTCCTAAACTAGAAGAGATAGACCCCCCAAAGTTGGCACCAAAAAAATAATTTTTTAGGCCTATATTGTATGCAAATCTTTAAACGCGAATATCTCCTAAACTAGAAGAGATAGACCCCCCAAAGTTGGCACCAAAAAAATAATTTTTTAGGCCTAAATTGTATGCAAATCTTTAAACGCGAATATCTCCTAAACTAGAAGAGATAGACCCCCCAAAGTTGGCACCAAAAAAATAATTTTTTAGGCCTATATTGTATGCAAATCTTTAAACGCGAATATCTCCTAAACTAGAAGAGATAGACCCCCCAAAGTTGGCACCAAAAAATAATTTTTTAGGCCTATATTGTATGCAAATCTTTAAACGCGAATATCTCTTAAACTAGAAGAGATAGACCCCCCAAAGTTGGCACCAAAAAAATAATCTTTTAGGCACATTTTGTATGCAAATCTTTAAACGCGAATATCTCCTAAACTAGAAGAGATAGACCCCCCAAAGTTGGCACCAAAAAAAATAATTTTTTAGGCCTATATTGTATGCAAATCTTTAAACGCGAATATCTCCTAAACTAGAAGAGATAGACCCCCCAAAGTTGGCACCAAAAAAATAATTTTTTAGGCCTAAATTGTATGCAAATCTTTAAACGCGAATATCTCCTAAACTAGAAGAGATAGACCCCCCAAAGTTGGCACCAAAAAAATAATTTTTTAGGCCTATATTGTATGCAAATCTTTAAACGCGAATATCTCCTAAACTAGAAGAGATAGACCCCCCAAAGTTGGCACCAAAAAAATAATTTTTTAGGCCTAAATTGTATGCAAATCTTTAAACGCGAATATCTCCTAAACTAGAAGAGATAGACCCCCCAAAGTTGGCACCAAAAAAATAATTTTTTAGGCCTAAATTGTATGCAAATCTTTAAACGCGAATATCTCCTAAACTAGAAGAGATAGACCCCCCAAAGTTGGCAACAAAAAAATAATTTTTTAGGCCTAAATTGTATGCAAATCTTTAAACGCGAATATCTCCTAAACTAGAAGAGATAAACCCCCCAAAGTTGGCACCAAAAAAATAATTTTTTAGGCCTATATTGTATGCAAATCTTTAAACGCGAATATCTCCTAAACTAGAAGAGATAGACCCCCCAAAGTTGGCACCAAAAAAATAATTTTTTAGGCCTATATTGTATGCAAATCTTTAAACGCGAATATCTCCTAAACTAGAAGAGATAGACCCCCCAAAGTTGGCACCAAAAAAATAATTTTTTAGGCCTATATTGTATGCAAATCTTTAAACGCGAATATCACCTAAACTAGAAGAGATAGACCCCCAAAAGTTGGCATCAAAAAAAAATTTTTTTTAGGCATATTTTGTATGCAAATCTTTAAACGCGAATATGTCCTAAACTAGAAAAGATAGACCCCCAAAGTTGGCATCAAAAAAAAATTTTTTAGTCACATTTTGTATGCAAATCATTAAACGCGAATATCTCCTAAACTAGAAGAGATAGACCCCCCAAAGTTGGCATCAATAAAAATTTTTTTAGGCATATTTTGTATGCAAATCTTTAAACGCGAATATCTCCTAAACTATAAGAGATAGACCCCCCAAAGTTGGCATCAAAAAAAAAATTTTTTTAGGCATATTTTGTATGCAAATCTTTAAACGCGAATATCTCCTAAACTAGAAGAGATAGACCCCCCAAAGTTGGCATCAATAAAAATTTTTTTAGGCATATTTTGTATGCAAATCTTTAAACGCGAATATCTCCTAAACTAGAAGAGATAGACCCCCCAAAGTTGGCACCAAAAAAATAATTTTTTAGGCCTATATTGTATGCAAATCTTGAAACGCGAATATCACCTAAACTAGAAGAGATAGACCCCCAAAAGTTGGCATCAAAAAAAAATTTTTTTTAGGCATATTTTGTATGCAAATCTTTAAACGCGAATATCTCCTAAACTAGAAAAGATAGACCCCCAAAGTTGGCATCAAAAAAAAATTTTTTAGTCACATTTTGTATGCAAATCATTAAACGCGAATATCTCCTAAACTAGAAGAGATAGACCCCCCAAAGTTGGCATCAATAAAAATTTTTTTAGGCATATTTTGTATGCAAATCTTTAAACGCGAATATCTCCTAAACTATAAGAGATAGACCCCCCAAAGTTGTCATCAAAAAAAAAATTTTTTTAGGCATATTTTGTATGCAAATCTTTAAACGCGAATATCTCCTAAACTAGAAGAGATAGACCCCCCAAAGTTGGCATCAATAAAAATTTTTTTAGGCATATTTTGTATGCAAATCTTTAAACGCGAATATCTCCTAAACTAGAAGAGATAGACCCCCCAAAGTTGGCACCAAAAAAATAATTTTTTAGGCCTATATTGTATGCAAATCTTGAAACGCGAATATCACCTAAACTAGAAGAGATAGACCCCCAAAAGTTGGCATCAAAAAAAAATTTTTTTTAGGCATATTTTGTATGCAAATCTTTAAACGCGAATATCTCCTAAACTAGAAAAGATAGACCCCCAAAGTTGGCATCAAAAAAAAATTTTTTAGTCACATTTTGTATGCAAATCATTAAACGCGAATATCTCCTAAACTAGAAGAGATAGACCCCCCAAAGTTGGCATCAATAAAAATTTTTTTAGGCATATTTTGTATGCAAATCTTTAAACGCGAATATCTCCTAAACTATAAGAGATAGACCCCCCAAAGTTGGCATCAAAAAAAAAATTTTTTTAGGCATATTTTGTATGCAAATCTTTAAACGCGAATATCTCCTAAACTAGAAGAGATAGACCCCCCAAAGTTGGCATCAATAAAAATTTTTTTAGGCATATTTTGTATGCAAATCTTTAAACGCGAATATCTCCTAAACTAGAAGAGATAGACCCCCCAAAGTTGGCACCAAAAAAATAATTTTTTAGGCCTATATTGTATGCAAATCTTGAAACGCGAATATCACCTAAACTAGAAGAGATAGACCCCCCAAAGTTGGCACCAAAAAAATAATTTTTTAGGCCTATATTGTATGCAAATCTTTAAACGCGAATATCTCCTAAACTAGAAGAGATAGACCCCCCAAAGTTGGCACCAAAAAAATAATTTTTTAGGCACATTTTGTATGCAAATCTTTAAACGCGAATATCTCCTAAACTAGAAGAGATAGACCCCCCAAAGTTGGCACCAAAAAAATAATTTTTTAGGCCTATATTGTATGCAAATCTTTAAACGCGAATATCTCCTAAACTAGAAGAGATAGACCCCCCAAAGTTGGCACCAAAAAATAATTTTTTAGGCCTATATTGTATGCAAATCTTTAAACGCGAATATCTCCTAAACTAGAAGAGATAGACCCCCCAAAGTTGGCACCAAAAAAATAATTTTTTAGGCACATTTTGTATGCAAATCTTTAAACGCGAATATCTCCTAAACTAGAAGAGATAGACCCCCCAAAGTTGGCACCAAAAAAATAATTTTTTAGGCCTATATTGTATGCAAATCTTTAAACGCGAATATCTCCTAAACTAGAAGAGATAGACCCCCCAAAGTTGGCACCAAAAAAATAATTTTTTAGGCCTATATTGTATGCAAATCTTTAAACGCGAATATCTCCTAAACTAGAAGAGATAGACCCCCCAAAGTTGGCACCAAAAAATAATTTTTTAGGCACATTTTGTATGCAAATCTTTAAACGCGAATATCTCCTAAACTAGAAGAGATAGACCCCCCAAAGTTGGCACCAAAAAAATAATTTTTTAGGCCTATATTGTATGCAAATCTTTAAACGCGAATATCTCCTAAACTAGAAGAAATAGACCCCCCAAAGTTGGCACCAAAAAAATAATTTTTTAGGCCTATATTGTATGCAAATCTTTAAACGCGAATATCTCCTAAACTAGAAGAGATAGACCCCCCAAAGTTGGCACCAAAAAAATAATTTTTTAGGCCTATATTGTATGCAAATCTTTAAACGCGAATATCTCCTAAACTAGAAGAGATAGACCCCCCAAAGTTGGCACCAAAAAAATAATTTTTTAGGCACATTTTGTATGCAAATCTTTAAACGCGAATATCTCCTAAACTAGAAGAGATAGACCCCCCAAAGTTGGCACCAAAAAAATAATTTTTTAGGCCTATATTGTATGCAAATCTTTAAACGCGAATATCTCCTAAACTAGAAGAGATAGACCCCCCAAAGTTGGCACCAAAAAAATAATTTTTTAGACCTATATTGTATGCAAATCTTTAAACGCGAATATCTCCTAAACTAGAAGAGATAGACCCCCCAAAGTTGGCATAACAAAAATTTTTTAGGCATATTTTGTATGCAAATCTTTAAACGCGAATATCTCCTAAACTAGAAGAGATAGACCCCCCAAAGTTGGCACCAAAAAAATAATTTTTTAGGCACATTTTGTATGCAAATCTTTAAACGCGAATATCTCCTAAACTAGAAGATATAGACCCCCCAAAGTTGGCACCAAAAAAATAATTTTTTAGGCCTATATTGTATGCAAATCTTTAAACGCGAATATCTCCTAAACTAGAAGAGATAGACCCCCCAAAGTTGGCACCAAAAAAATAATTTTTTAGGCCTATATTGTATGCAAATCTTTAAACGCGAATATCTCCTAAACTAGAAGAGATAGACCCCCCAAAGTTGGCACCAAAAAAATAATTTTTTAGGGCTAAATTGTATGCAAATCTTTAAACGCGAATATCTCCTAAACTAGAAGAGATAGACCCCCCAAAGTTGGCACCAAAAAAATAAATTTTTAGGCATATTTTGTATGCAAATCTTTAAACGCGAATATCTCCTAAACTAGAAGAGATAGACCCCCCAAAGTTGGCACCAAAAAAATAATTTTTTAGGCCTATATTGTATGCAAATCTTTAAACGCGAATATCTCCTAAACTAGAAGAGATAGACCCCCCAAAGTTAGCACCAAAAAAATAATTTTTTAGGCCTATATTGTATGCAAATCTTTAAACGCGAATATCTCCTAAACTAGAAGAGATAGACCCCCCAAAGTTGGCACCAAAAAAATATTTTTTTAGGCCTATATTGTATGCAAATCTTTAAACGCGAATATCTCCTAAACTAGAAGAGATAGACCCCCCAAAGTTGGCACCAAAAAAATAATTTTCTAGGCCTATATTGTATGCAAATCTTTAAACGCGAATATCTCCTAAACTAGAAGAGATAGACCCCCCAAAGTTGGCACCAAAAAAATAATTTTTAGGCCTATATTGTATGCAAATCTTTAAACACGAATATCTCCTAAACTAAAAGAGATAAACCCCCCAAAGTTGGCACCAAAAAAATAATTTTTTAGGCCTATATTGTATGCAAATCTTTAAACGCGAATATCTCCTAAACTAGAAGAGATAGACCCCCCAAAGTTGGCACCAAAAAAATATTTTTTTAGGGCTAAATTGTATGCAAATCTTTAAACGCGAATATCTCCTAAACTAGAAGAGATAGACCCCCCAAAGTTGGCACCAAAAAAATAATTTTTTAGGGCTAAATTGTATGCAAATCTTTAAACGCGAATATCTCCTAAACTAGAAGAGATAGACCCCCCAAAGTTGGCACCAAAAAAATAAATTTTTAGGCATATTTTGTATGCAAATCTTTAAACGCGAATATCTCCTAAACTAGAAGAGATAGACCCCCCAAAGTTGGCACCAAAAAAATAATTTTTAGGCCTATATTGTATGCAAATCTTTAAACACGAATATCTCCTAAACTAAAAGAGATAAACCCCCCAAAGTTGGCACCAAAAAAATAATTTTTTAGGCCTATATTGTATGCAAATCTTTAAACGCGAATATCTCCTAAACTAGAAGAGATAGACCCCCCAAAGTTAGCACCAAAAAATAATTTTTTAGGCCTATATTGTATGCAAATCTTTAAACGCGAATATCTCCTAAACTAGAAGAGATAGACCCCCCAAAGTTGGCACCAAAAAAATAATTTTTTAGGCCTATATTGTATGCAAATCTTTAAACGCGAATATCTCCTAAACTAGAAGAGATAGACCCCCCAAAGTTGGCACCAAAAAAATAATTTTTTAGGCCTAAATTGTATGCAAATCTTTAAACGCGAATATCTCCTAAACTAGAAGAGATAGACCCCCCAAAGTTGGCACCAAAAAAATAATTTTTTAGGCCTATATTGTATGCAAATCTTTAAACGCGAATATCTCCTAAACTAGAAGAGATAGACCCCCCAAAGTTGGCACCAAAAAATAATTTTTTAGGCCTATATTGTATGCAAATCTTTAAACGCGAATATCTCTTAAACTAGAAGAGATAGACCCCCCAAAGTTGGCACCAAAAAAATAATCTTTTAGGCACATTTTGTATGCAAATCTTTAAACGCGAATATCTCCTAAACTAGAAGAGATAGACCCCCCAAAGTTGGCACCAAAAAAAATAATTTTTTAGGCCTATATTGTATGCAAATCTTTAAACGCGAATATCTCCTAAACTAGAAGAGATAGACCCCCCAAAGTTGGCACCAAAAAAATAATTTTTTAGGCCTAAATTGTATGCAAATCTTTAAACGCGAATATCTCCTAAACTAGAAGAGATAGACCCCCCAAAGTTGGCACCAAAAAAATAATTTTTTAGGCCTATATTGTATGCAAATCTTTAAACGCGAATATCTCCTAAACTAGAAGAGATAGACCCCCCAAAGTTGGCACCAAAAAAATAATTTTTTAGGCCTAAATTGTATGCAAATCTTTAAACGCGAATATCTCCTAAACTAGAAGAGATAGACCCCCCAAAGTTGGCACCAAAAAAATAATTTTTTAGGCCTAAATTGTATGCAAATCTTTAAACGCGAATATCTCCTAAACTAGAAGAGATAGACCCCCCAAAGTTGGCAACAAAAAAATAATTTTTTAGGCCTAAATTGTATGCAAATCTTTAAACGCGAATATCTCCTAAACTAGAAGAGATAAACCCCCCAAAGTTGGCACCAAAAAAATAATTTTTTAGGCCTATATTGTATGCAAATCTTTAAACGCGAATATCTCCTAAACTAGAAGAGATAGACCCCCCAAAGTTGGCACCAAAAAAATAATTTTTTAGGCCTATATTGTATGCAAATCTTTAAACGCGAATATCTCCTAAACTAGAAGAGATAGACCCCCCAAAGTTGGCACCAAAAAAATAATTTTTTAGGCCTATATTGTATGCAAATCTTTAAACGCGAATATCACCTAAACTAGAAGAGATAGACCCCCAAAAGTTGGCATCAAAAAAAAATTTTTTTTAGGCATATTTTGTATGCAAATCTTTAAACGCGAATATGTCCTAAACTAGAAAAGATAGACCCCCAAAGTTGGCATCAAAAAAAAATTTTTTAGTCACATTTTGTATGCAAATCATTAAACGCGAATATCTCCTAAACTAGAAGAGATAGACCCCCCAAAGTTGGCATCAATAAAAATTTTTTTAGGCATATTTTGTATGCAAATCTTTAAACGCGAATATCTCCTAAACTATAAGAGATAGACCCCCCAAAGTTGGCATCAAAAAAAAAATTTTTTTAGGCATATTTTGTATGCAAATCTTTAAACGCGAATATCTCCTAAACTAGAAGAGATAGACCCCCCAAAGTTGGCATCAATAAAAATTTTTTTAGGCATATTTTGTATGCAAATCTTTAAACGCGAATATCTCCTAAACTAGAAGAGATAGACCCCCCAAAGTTGGCACCAAAAAAATAATTTTTTAGGCCTATATTGTATGCAAATCTTGAAACGCGAATATCACCTAAACTAGAAGAGATAGACCCCCAAAAGTTGGCATCAAAAAAAAATTTTTTTTAGGCATATTTTGTATGCAAATCTTTAAACGCGAATATCTCCTAAACTAGAAAAGATAGACCCCCAAAGTTGGCATCAAAAAAAAATTTTTTAGTCACATTTTGTATGCAAATCATTAAACGCGAATATCTCCTAAACTAGAAGAGATAGACCCCCCAAAGTTGGCATCAATAAAAATTTTTTTAGGCATATTTTGTATGCAAATCTTTAAACGCGAATATCTCCTAAACTATAAGAGATAGACCCCCCAAAGTTGTCATCAAAAAAAAAATTTTTTTAGGCATATTTTGTATGCAAATCTTTAAACGCGAATATCTCCTAAACTAGAAGAGATAGACCCCCCAAAGTTGGCATCAATAAAAATTTTTTTAGGCATATTTTGTATGCAAATCTTTAAACGCGAATATCTCCTAAACTAGAAGAGATAGACCCCCCAAAGTTGGCACCAAAAAAATAATTTTTTAGGCCTATATTGTATGCAAATCTTGAAACGCGAATATCACCTAAACTAGAAGAGATAGACCCCCAAAAGTTGGCATCAAAAAAAAATTTTTTTTAGGCATATTTTGTATGCAAATCTTTAAACGCGAATATCTCCTAAACTAGAAAAGATAGACCCCCAAAGTTGGCATCAAAAAAAAATTTTTTAGTCACATTTTGTATGCAAATCATTAAACGCGAATATCTCCTAAACTAGAAGAGATAGACCCCCCAAAGTTGGCATCAATAAAAATTTTTTTAGGCATATTTTGTATGCAAATCTTTAAACGCGAATATCTCCTAAACTATAAGAGATAGACCCCCCAAAGTTGGCATCAAAAAAAAAATTTTTTTAGGCATATTTTGTATGCAAATCTTTAAACGCGAATATCTCCTAAACTAGAAGAGATAGACCCCCCAAAGTTGGCATCAATAAAAATTTTTTTAGGCATATTTTGTATGCAAATCTTTAAACGCGAATATCTCCTAAACTAGAAGAGATAGACCCCCCAAAGTTGGCACCAAAAAAATAATTTTTTAGGCCTATATTGTATGCAAATCTTGAAACGCGAATATCACCTAAACTAGAAGAGATAGACCCCCCAAAGTTGGCACCAAAAAAATAATTTTTTAGGCCTATATTGTATGCAAATCTTTAAACGCGAATATCTCCTAAACTAGAAGAGATAGACCCCCCAAAGTTGGCACCAAAAAAATAATTTTTTAGGCACATTTTGTATGCAAATCTTTAAACGCGAATATCTCCTAAACTAGAAGAGATAGACCCCCCAAAGTTGGCACCAAAAAAATAATTTTTTAGGCCTATATTGTATGCAAATCTTTAAACGCGAATATCTCCTAAACTAGAAGAGATAGACCCCCCAAAGTTGGCACCAAAAAATAATTTTTTAGGCCTATATTGTATGCAAATCTTTAAACGCGAATATCTCCTAAACTAGAAGAGATAGACCCCCCAAAGTTGGCACCAAAAAAATAATTTTTTAGGCACATTTTGTATGCAAATCTTTAAACGCGAATATCTCCTAAACTAGAAGAGATAGACCCCCCAAAGTTGGCACCAAAAAAATAATTTTTTAGGCCTATATTGTATGCAAATCTTTAAACGCGAATATCTCCTAAACTAGAAGAGATAGACCCCCCAAAGTTGGCACCAAAAAAATAATTTTTTAGGCCTATATTGTATGCAAATCTTTAAACGCGAATATCTCCTAAACTAGAAGAGATAGACCCCCCAAAGTTGGCACCAAAAAATAATTTTTTAGGCACATTTTGTATGCAAATCTTTAAACGCGAATATCTCCTAAACTAGAAGAGATAGACCCCCCAAAGTTGGCACCAAAAAAATAATTTTTTAGGCCTATATTGTATGCAAATCTTTAAACGCGAATATCTCCTAAACTAGAAGAAATAGACCCCCCAAAGTTGGCACCAAAAAAATAATTTTTTAGGCCTATATTGTATGCAAATCTTTAAACGCGAATATCTCCTAAACTAGAAGAGATAGACCCCCCAAAGTTGGCACCAAAAAAATAATTTTTTAGGCCTATATTGTATGCAAATCTTTAAACGCGAATATCTCCTAAACTAGAAGAGATAGACCCCCCAAAGTTGGCACCAAAAAAATAATTTTTTAGGCACATTTTGTATGCAAATCTTTAAACGCGAATATCTCCTAAACTAGAAGAGATAGACCCCCCAAAGTTGGCACCAAAAAAATAATTTTTTAGGCCTATATTGTATGCAAATCTTTAAACGCGAATATCTCCTAAACTAGAAGAGATAGACCCCCCAAAGTTGGCACCAAAAAAATAATTTTTTAGACCTATATTGTATGCAAATCTTTAAACGCGAATATCTCCTAAACTAGAAGAGATAGACCCCCCAAAGTTGGCATAACAAAAATTTTTTAGGCATATTTTGTATGCAAATCTTTAAACGCGAATATCTCCTAAACTAGAAGAGATAGACCCCCCAAAGTTGGCACCAAAAAAATAATTTTTTAGGCACATTTTGTATGCAAATCTTTAAACGCGAATATCTCCTAAACTAGAAGATATAGACCCCCCAAAGTTGGCACCAAAAAAATAATTTTTTAGGCCTATATTGTATGCAAATCTTTAAACGCGAATATCTCCTAAACTAGAAGAGATAGACCCCCCAAAGTTGGCACCAAAAAAATAATTTTTTAGGCCTATATTGTATGCAAATCTTTAAACGCGAATATCTCCTAAACTAGAAGAGATAGACCCCCCAAAGTTGGCACCAAAAAAATAATTTTTTAGGGCTAAATTGTATGCAAATCTTTAAACGCGAATATCTCCTAAACTAGAAGAGATAGACCCCCCAAAGTTGGCACCAAAAAAATAAATTTTTAGGCATATTTTGTATGCAAATCTTTAAACGCGAATATCTCCTAAACTAGAAGAGATAGACCCCCCAAAGTTGGCACCAAAAAAATAATTTTTTAGGCCTATATTGTATACAAATCTTTAAACGCGAATATCTCCTAAACTAGAAGAGATAGACCCCCCAAAGTTAGCACCAAAAAAATAATTTTTTAGGCCTATATTGTATGCAAATCTTTAAACGCGAATATCTCCTAAACTAGAAGAGATAGACCCCCCAAAGTTGGCACCAAAAAAATATTTTTTTAGGCCTATATTGTATGCAAATCTTTAAACGCGAATATCTCCTAAACTAGAAGAGATAGACCCCCCAAAGTTGGCACCAAAAAAATAATTTTCTAGGCCTATATTGTATGCAAATCTTTAAACGCGAATATCTCCTAAACTAGAAGAGATAGACCCCCCAAAGTTGGCACCAAAAAAATAATTTTTAGGCCTATATTGTATGCAAATCTTTAAACACGAATATCTCCTAAACTAAAAGAGATAAACCCCCCAAAGTTGGCACCAAAAAAATAATTTTTTAGGCCTATATTGTATGCAAATCTTTAAACGCGAATATCTCCTAAACTAGAAGAGATAGACCCCCCAAAGTTGGCACCAAAAAAATATTTTTTTAGGGCTAAATTGTATGCAAATCTTTAAACGCGAATATCTCCTAAACTAGAAGAGATAGACCCCCCAAAGTTGGCACCAAAAAAATAATTTTTTAGGGCTAAATTGTATGCAAATCTTTAAACGCGAATATCTCCTAAACTAGAAGAGATAGACCCCCCAAAGTTGGCACCAAAAAAATAAATTTTTAGGCATATTTTGTATGCAAATCTTTAAACGCGAATATCTCCTAAACTAGAAGAGATAGACCCCCCAAAGTTGGCACCAAAAAAATAATTTTTAGGCCTATATTGTATGCAAATCTTTAAACACGAATATCTCCTAAACTAAAAGAGATAAACCCCCCAAAGTTGGCACCAAAAAAATAATTTTTTAGGCCTATATTGTATGCAAATCTTTAAACGCGAATATCTCCTAAACTAGAAGAGATAGACCCCCCAAAGTTAGCACCAAAAAATAATTTTTTAGGCCTATATTGTATGCAAATCTTTAAACGCGAATATCTCCTAAACTAGAAGAGATAGACCCCCCAAAGTTGGCACCAAAAAAATATTTTTTTAGGCCTATATTGTATGCAAATCTTTAAACGCGAATATCTCCTAAACTAGAAGAGATAGACCCCCCAAAGTTGGCACCAAAAAAATAATTTTCTAGGCCTATATTGTATGCAAATCTTTAAACGCGAATATCTCCTAAACTAGAAGAGATAGACCCCCCAAAGTTGGCACCAAAAAAATAATTTTTAGGCCTATATTGTATGCAAATCTTTAAACACGAATATCTCCTAAACTAAAAGAGATAAACCCCCCAAAGTTGGCACCAAAAAAATAATTTTTTAGGCCTATATTGTATGCAAATCTTTAAACGCGAATATCTCCTAAACTAGAAGAGATAGACCCCCCAAAGTTGGCACCAAAAAAATATTTTTTTAGGGCTAAATTGTATGCAAATCTTTAAACGCGAATATCTCCTAAACTAGAAGAGATAGACCCCCCAAAGTTGGCACCAAAAAAATAAATTTTTAGGCATATTTTGTATGCAAATCTTTAAACGCGAATATCTCCTAAACTAGAAGAGATAAACCCCCCAAAGTTGGCACCAAAAAAATAATTTTTTAGGCCTATATTGTATGCAAATCTTTAAACGCGAATATCTCCTAAACTAGAAGAGATAGACCCCCCAAAGTTGGCACCAAAAAAATAATTTTTTAGGCCTATATTGTATGCAAATCTTTAAACGCGAATATCTCCTAAACTAGAAGAGATAGACCCCCCAAAGTTGGCACCAAAAAAATAATTTTTTAGGCACATTTTGTATGCAAATCTTTAAACGCGAATATCTCCTAAACTAGAAGAGATAGACCCCCCAAAGTTGGCACCAAAAAAATAATTTTTTAGGCCTATATTGTATGCAAATCTTTAAACGCGAATATCTCCTAAACTAGAAGAGATAGACCCCCCAAAGTTGGCATAAAAAAAATTTTTTAGACATATTTTGTATGCAAATCTTTAAACGCGAATATCTCCTAAACTAGAAGAGATAGACCCCCCAAAGTTGGCACCAAAAAAATAATTTTTTAGGCCAATATTGTATGCAAATCTTTAAACGCGAATATCTCCTAAACTAGAAGAGATAGACCCCCCAAAGTTGGCACCAAAAAAATAATTTTTTAGGCCTATATTGTATGCAAATCTTTAAACGCGAATATCTCCTAAACTAGAAGAGATAGACCCCCCAAAGTTGGCACCAAAAAAATAATTTTTTAGGCCTAAATTGTATGCAAATCTTTAAACGCGAATATCTCCTAAACTAGAAGAGATAGACCCCCCAAAGTTGGCACCAAAAAAATAATTTTTTAGGCCCATATTGTATGCAAATCTTTAAACGCGAATATCTCCTAAACTAGAAGAGATAGACCCCCCAAAGTTGGCACCAAAAAAATAATTTTTTAGGCCTATATTGTATGCAAATCTTTAAACGCGAATATCTCCTAAACTAGAAGAGATAGACCCCCCAAAGTTGGCACCAAAAAAATAATTTTTTAGGCCTATATTGTATGCAAATCTTTAAACGCGAATATCTCCTAAACTAGAAGAGATAGACCCCCCAAAGTTGGCACCAAAAAAATAATTTTTTAGGCCTATATTGTATGCAAATCTTTAAACGCGAATATCTCCTAAACTAGAAGAGATAGACCCCCCAAAGTTGGCACCAAAAAAATAATTTTTTAGGCCTATATTGTATGCAAATCTTTAAACGCGAATATCTCCTAAACTAGAAGAGATAGACCCCCCAAAGTTGGCACCAAAAAAATATTTTTTTAGGCCTATATTGTATGCAAATCTTCAAACGCGAATATCTCCTAAACTAGAAGAGATAGACCCCCCAAAGTTGGCACCAAAAAAATAATTTTTTAGGCCTATATTGTATGCAAATCTTTAAACGCGAATATCTCCTAAACTAGAAGAGATAGACCCCCCAAAGTTGGCACCAAAAAAATAATTTTTTAGGCCTATATTGTATGCAAATCTTTAAACGCGAATATCTCCTAAACTAGAAGAGATAGACCCCCCAAAGTTGGCACCAAAAAAATAATTTTTTAGGCCTATATTGGATGCAAATCTTTAAACGCGAATATCTCCTAAACTAGAAGAGATAGACCCCCCAAAGTTGGCACCAAAAAAATAATTTTTTAGGCCTATATTGTATGCAAATCTTTAAACGCGAATATCTCCTAAACTAGAAGAGATAGACCCCCCAAAGTTGGCACCAAAAAAATAATTTTTTAGGCCTATATTGTATGCAAATCTTTAAACGCGAATATCTCCTAAACTAGAAGAGATAGACCCCCCAAAGTTGGCACCAAAAAAATAATTTTTTAGGCCCATATTGTATGCAAATCTTTAAACGCGAATATCTCCTAAACTAGAAGAGATAGACCCCCCAAAGTTGGCACCAAAAAAATAATTTTTTAGGCCTATATTGTATGCAAATCTTTAAACGCGAATATCTCCTAAACTAGAAGAGATAGACCCCCCAAAGTTGGCACCAAAAAAATAATTTTTTAGGCCTATATTGTATGCAAATCTTTAAACGCGAATATCTCCTAAACTAGAAGAGATAGACCCCCCAAAGTTGGCACCAAAAAAATAATTTTTTAGGCCTAAATTGTATGCAAATCTTTAAACGCGAATATCTCCTAAACTAGAAGAGATAGACCCCCCAAAGTTGGCACCAAAAAAATAATTTTTTAGGCCTATATTGTATGCAAATCTTTAAACGCGAATATCTCCTAAACTAGAAGAGATAGACCCCCCAAAGTTGGCACCAAAAAATAATTTTTTAGGCCTATATTGTATGCAAATCTTTAAACGCGAATATCTCTTAAACTAGAAGAGATAGACCCCCCAAAGTTGGCACCAAAAAAATAATCTTTTAGGCACATTTTGTATGCAAATCTTTAAACGCGAATATCTCCTAAACTAGAAGAGATAGACCCCCCAAAGTTGGCACCAAAAAAAATAATTTTTTAGGCCTATATTGTATGCAAATCTTTAAACGCGAATATCTCCTAAACTAGAAGAGATAGACCCCCCAAAGTTGGCACCAAAAAAATAATTTTTTAGGCCTAAATTGTATGCAAATCTTTAAACGCGAATATCTCCTAAACTAGAAGAGATAGACCCCCCAAAGTTGGCACCAAAAAAATAATTTTTTAGGCCTATATTGTATGCAAATCTTTAAACGCGAATATCTCCTAAACTAGAAGAGATAGACCCCCCAAAGTTGGCACCAAAAAAATAATTTTTTAGGCCTAAATTGTATGCAAATCTTTAAACGCGAATATCTCCTAAACTAGAAGAGATAGACCCCCCAAAGTTGGCACCAAAAAAATAATTTTTTAGGCCTAAATTGTATGCAAATCTTTAAACGCGAATATCTCCTAAACTAGAAGAGATAGACCCCCCAAAGTTGGCAACAAAAAAATAATTTTTTAGGCCTAAATTGTATGCAAATCTTTAAACGCGAATATCTCCTAAACTAGAAGAGATAGACCCCCCAAAGTTGGCACCAAAAAAATAATTTTTTAGGCCTAAATTGTATGCAAATCTTTAAACGCGAATATGTCCTAAACTAGAAAAGATAGACCCCCAAAGTTGGCATCAAAAAAAAATTTTTTAGTCACATTTTGTATGCAAATCATTAAACGCGAATATCTCCTAAACTAGAAGAGATAGACCCCCCAAAGTTGGCATCAATAAAAATTTTTTTAGGCATATTTTGTATGCAAATCTTTAAACGCGAATATCTCCTAAACTATAAGAGATAGACCCCCCAAAGTTGGCATCAAAAAAAAAATTTTTTTTAGGCATATTTTGTATGCAAATCTTTAAACGCGAATATCTCCTAAACTAGAAGAGATAGACCCCCCAAAGTTGGCATCAATAAAAATTTTTTTAGGCATATTTTGTATGCAAATCTTTAAACGCGAATATCTCCTAAACTAGAAGAGATAGACCCCCCAAAGTTGGCACCAAAAAAATAATTTTTTAGGCCTATATTGTATGCAAATCTTGAAACGCGAATATCACCTAAACTAGAAGAGATAGACCCCCAAAAGTTGGCATCAAAAAAAAATTTTTTTTAGGCATATTTTGTATGCAAATCTTTAAACGCGAATATCTCCTAAACTAGAAAAGATAGACCCCCAAAGTTGGCATCAAAAAAAATTTTTTAGTCACATTTTGTATGCAAATCATTAAACGCGAATATGTCCTAAACTAGAAAAGATAGACCCCCAAAGTTGGCATCAAAAAAAAATTTTTTAGTCACATTTTGTATGCAAATCATTAAACGCGAATATCTCCTAAACTAGAAGAGATAGACCCCCCAAAGTTGGCATCAATAAAAATTTTTTTAGGCATATTTTGTATGCAAATCTTTAAACGCGAATATCTCCTAAACTATAAGAGATAGACCCCCCAAAGTTGGCATCAAAAAAAAATTTTTTTTAGGCATATTTTGTATGCAAATCTTTAAACGCGAATATCTCCTAAACTAGAAGAGATAGACCCCCCAAAGTTGGCATCAATAAAAATTTTTTTAGGCATATTTTGTATGCAAATCTTTAAACGCGAATATCTCCTAAACTAGAAGAGATAGACCCCCCAGAGTTGGCATCAATAAAAATTTTTTTAGGCATATTTTGTATGCAAATCTTTAAACGCGAATATCTCCTAAACTAGAAGAGATAGACCCCCCAAAGTTGGCACCAAAAAAAATATTTTTTTAGGCCTATATTGTATGCAAATCTTTAAACGCGAATATCTCCTAAACTAGAAGAGATAGACCCCCCAAAGTTGGCACCAAAAAAATAATTTTTTAGGCCTATATTGTATGCAAATCTTTAAACGCGAATATCTCCTAAACTAGAAGAGATAGACCCCCCAAAGTTGGCACCAAAAAAATAATTTTTTAGGCACATTTTGTATGCAAATCTTTAAACGCGAATATCTCCTAAACTAGAAGAGATAGACCCCCCAAAGTTGGCACCAAAAAAATAATTTTTTAGGCCTATATTGTATGCAAATCTTTAAACGCGAATATCTCCTAAACTAGAAGAGATAGACCCCCCAAAGTTGGCACCAAAAAAATAATTTTTTAGGCCTATATTGTATGCAAATCTTTAAACGCGAATATCTCCTAAACTAGAAGAGATAGACCCCCCAAAGTTGGCACCAAAAAATAATTTTTTAGGCACATTTTGTATGCAAATCTTTAAACGCGAATATCTCCTAAACTAGAAGAGATAGACCCCCCAAAGTTGGCACCAAAAAAATAATTTTTTAGGCCTATATTGTATGCAAATCTTTAAACGCGAATATCTCCTAAACTAGAAGAAATAGACCCCCCAAAGTTGGCACCAAAAAAATAATTTTTTAGGCCTATATTGTATGCAAATCTTTAAACGCGAATATCTCCTAAACTAGAAGAGATAGACCCCCCAAAGTTGGCACCAAAAAAATAATTTTTTAGGCCTATATTGTATGCAAATCTTTAAACGCGAATATCTCCTAAACTAGAAGAGATAGACCCCCCAAAGTTGGCACCAAAAAAATAATTTTTTAGGCCTATATTGTATGCAAATCTTTAAACGCGAATATCTCCTAAACTAGAAGAGATAGACCCCCCAAAGTTGGCACCAAAAAATAATTTTTTAGGCACATTTTGTATGCAAATCTTTAAACGCGAATATCTCCTAAACTAGAAGAGATAGACCCCCCAAAGTTGGCACCAAAAAAATAATTTTTTAGGCCTATATTGTATGCAAATCTTTAAACGCGAATATCTCCTAAACTAGAAGAAATAGACCCCCCAAAGTTGGCACCAAAAAAATAATTTTTTAGGCCTATATTGTATGCAAATCTTTAAACGCGAATATCTCCTAAACTAGAAGAGATAGACCCCCCAAAGTTGGCACCAAAAAATAATTTTTTAGGCACATTTTGTATGCAAATCTTTAAACGCGAATATCTCCTAAACTAGAAGAGATAGACCCCCCAAAGTTGGCACCAAAAAAATAATTTTTTAGGCCTATATTGTATGCAAATCTTTAAACGCGAATATCTCCTAAACTAGAAGAAATAGACCCCCCAAAGTTGGCACCAAAAAAATAATTTTTTAGGCACATTTTGTATGCAAATCTTTAAACGCGAATATCTCCTAAACTAGAAGAGATAGACCCCCCAAAGTTGGCACCAAAAAAATAATTTTTTAGGCCTATATTGTATGCAAATCTTTAAACGCGAATATCTCCTAAACTAGAAGAGATAGACCCCCCAAAGTTGGCACCAAAAAAATAATTTTTTAGACCTATATTGTATGCAAATCTTTAAACGCGAATATCTCCTAAACTAGAAGAGATAGACCCCCCAAAGTTGGCATAAAAAAAATTTTTTAGGCATATTTTGTATGCAAATCTTTAAACGCGAATATCTCCTAAACTAGAAGAGATAGACCCCCCAAAGTTGGCACCAAAAAAAAAATTTTTTAGGCCTATATTGTATGCAAATCTTTAAACGCGAATATCTCCTAAACTAGAAGATATAGACCCCCCAAAGTTGGCACCAAAAAAATAATTTTTTAGGCCTATATTGTATGCAAATCTTTAAACGCGAATATCTCCTAAACTAGAAGAGATAGACCCCCCAAAGTTGGCACCAAAAAAATAATTTTTTAGGCCTATATTGTATGCAAATCTTTAAACGCGAATATCTCCTAAACTAGAAGAGATAGACCCCCCAAAGTTGGCACCAAAAAAATAATTTTTTAGGGCTAAATTGTATGCAAATCTTTAAACGCGAATATCTCCTAAACTAGAAGAGATAGACCCCCCAAAGTTGGCACCAAAAAAATAAATTTTTAGGCATATTTTGTATGCAAATCTTTAAACGCGAATATCTCCTAAACTAGAAGAGATAGACCCCCCAAAGTTGGCACCAAAAAAATAATTTTTTAGGCCTATATTGTATGCAAATCTTTAAACGCGAATATCTCCTAAACTAGAAGAGATAGACCCCCCAAAGTTGGCACCAAAAAAATAATTTTTTAGGCCTATATTGTATGCAAATCTTTAAACGCGAATATCTCCTAAACTAGAAGAGATAGACCCCCCAAAGTTGGCACCAAAAAAATATTTTTTTAGGCCTATATTGTATGCAAATCTTTAAACGCGAATATCTCCTAAACTAGAAGAGATAGACCCCCCAAAGTTGGCACCAAAAAAATAATTTTCTAGGCCTATATTGTATGCAAATCTTTAAACGCGAATATCTCCTAAACTAGAAGAGATAGACCCCCCAAAGTTGGCACCAAAAAAATAATTTTTTAGGCCTATATTGTATGCAAATCTTTAAACGCGAATATCTCCTAAACTAAAAGAGATAAACCCCCCAAAGTTGGCACCAAAAAAATAATTTTTTAGGCCTATATTGTATGCAAATCTTTAAACGCGAATATCTCCTAAACTAGAAGAGATAGACCCCCCAAAGTTGGCACCAAAAAAATATTTTTTTAGGGCTAAATTGTATGCAAATCTTTAAACGCGAATATCTCCTAAACTAGAAGAGATAGACCCCCCAAAGTTGGCACCAAAAAAATAAATTTTTAGGCATATTTTGTATGCAAATCTTTAAACGCGAATATCTCCTAAACTAGAAGAGATAAACCCCCCAAAGTTGGCACCAAAAAAATAATTTTTTAGGCCTATATTGTATGCAAATCTTTAAACGCGAATATCTCCTAAACTAGAAGAGATAGACCCCCCAAAGTTGGCACCAAAAAAATAATTTTTTAGGCCTATATTGTATGCAAATCTTTAAACGCGAATATCTCCTAAACTAGAAGAGATAGACCCCCCAAAGTTGGCACCAAAAAAATAATTTTTTAGGCACATTTTGTATGCAAATCTTTAAACGCGAATATCTCCTAAACTAGAAGAGATAGACCCCCCAAAGTTGGCACCAAAAAAATAATTTTTTAGGCCTATATTGTATGCAAATCTTTAAACGCGAATATCTCCTAAACTAGAAGAGATAGACCCCCCAAAGTTGGCATAAAAAAAATTTTTTAGGCATATTTTGTATGCAAATCTTTAAACGCGAATATCTCCTAAACTAGAAGAGATAGACCCCCCAAAGTTGGCACCAAAAAAATAATTTTTTAGGCCAATATTGTATGCAAATCTTTAAACGCGAATATCTCCTAAACTAGAAGAGATAGACCCCCCAAAGTTGGCACCAAAAAAATAATTTTTTAGGCCTAAATTGTATGCAAATCTTTAAACGCGAATATCTCCTAAACTAGAAGAGATAGACCCCCCAAAGTTGGCACCAAAAAAATAATTTTTTAGGCCTATATTGTATGCAAATCTTTAAACGCGAATATCTCCTAAACTAGAAGAGATAGACCCCCCAAAGTTGGCACCAAAAAAATAATTTTTTAGGCCTATATTGTATGCAAATCTTTAAACGCGAATATCTCCTAAACTAGAAGAGATAGACCCCCCAAAGTTGGCACCAAAAAAATAATTTTTTAGGCCTAAATTGTATGCAAATCTTTAAACGCGAATATCTCCTAAACTAGAAGAGATAGACCCCCCAAAGTTGGCACCAAAAAAATAATTTTTTAGGCCCATATTGTATGCAAATCTTTAAACGCGAATATCTCCTAAACTAGAAGAGATAGACCCCCCAAAGTTGGCACCAAAAAAATAATTTTTTAGGCCTATATTGTATGCAAATCTTTAAACGCGAATATCTCCTAAACTAGAAGAGATAGACCCCCCAAAGTTGGCACCAAAAAAATAATTTTTTAGGCCTATATTGTATGCAAATCTTTAAACGCGAATATCTCCTAAACTAGAAGAGATAGACCCCCCAAAGTTGGCACCAAAAAAATAATTTTTTAGGCCTATATTGTATGCAAATCTTTAAACGCGAATATCTCCTAAACTAGAAGAGATAGACCCCCCAAAGTTGGCACCAAAAAAATAATTTTTTAGGCCTATATTGTATGCAAATCTTTAAACGCGAATATCTCCTAAACTAGAAGAGATAGACCCCCCAAAGTTGGCACCAAAAAAATATTTTTTTAGGCCTATATTGTATGCAAATCTTCAAACGCGAATATCTCCTAAACTAGAAGAGATAGACCCCCCAAAGTTGGCACCAAAAAAATAATTTTTTAGGCCTATATTGTATGCAAATCTTTAAACGCGAATATCTCCTAAACTAGAAGAGATAGACCCCCCAAAGTTGGCACCAAAAAAATAATTTTTTAGGCCTATATTGTATGCAAATCTTTAAACGCGAATATCTCCTAAACTAGAAGAGATAGACCCCCCAAAGTTGGCACCAAAAAAATAATTTTTTAGGCCTATATTGTATGCAAATCTTTAAACGCGAATATCTCCTAAACTAGAAGAGATAGACCCCCCAAAGTTGGCACCAAAAAAATAATTTTTTAGGCCTATATTGTATGCAAATCTTTAAACGCGAATATCTCCTAAACTAGAAGAGATAGACCCCCCAAAGTTGGCACCAAAAAATAATTTTTTAGGCACATTTTGTATGCAAATCTTTAAACGCGAATATCTCCTAAACTAGAAGAGATAGACCCCCCAAAGTTGGCACCAAAAAAATAATTTTTTAGGCCTATATTGTATGCAAATCTTTAAACGCGAATATCTCCTAAACTAGAAGAAATAGACCCCCCAAAGTTGGCACCAAAAAAATAATTTTTTAGGCCTATATTGTATGCAAATCTTTAAACGCGAATATCTCCTAAACTAGAAGAGATAGACCCCCCAAAGTTGGCACCAAAAAATAATTTTTTAGGCACATTTTGTATGCAAATCTTTAAACGCGAATATCTCCTAAACTAGAAGAGATAGACCCCCCAAAGTTGGCACCAAAAAAATAATTTTTTAGGCCTATATTGTATGCAAATCTTTAAACGCGAATATCTCCTAAACTAGAAGAAATAGACCCCCCAAAGTTGGCACCAAAAAAATAATTTTTTAGGCACATTTTGTATGCAAATCTTTAAACGCGAATATCTCCTAAACTAGAAGAGATAGACCCCCCAAAGTTGGCACCAAAAAAATAATTTTTTAGGCCTATATTGTATGCAAATCTTTAAACGCGAATATCTCCTAAACTAGAAGAGATAGACCCCCCAAAGTTGGCACCAAAAAAATAATTTTTTAGACCTATATTGTATGCAAATCTTTAAACGCGAATATCTCCTAAACTAGAAGAGATAGACCCCCCAAAGTTGGCATAAAAAAAATTTTTTAGGCATATTTTGTATGCAAATCTTTAAACGCGAATATCTCCTAAACTAGAAGAGATAGACCCCCCAAAGTTGGCACCAAAAAAAAAATTTTTTAGGCCTATATTGTATGCAAATCTTTAAACGCGAATATCTCCTAAACTAGAAGATATAGACCCCCCAAAGTTGGCACCAAAAAAATAATTTTTTAGGCCTATATTGTATGCAAATCTTTAAACGCGAATATCTCCTAAACTAGAAGAGATAGACCCCCCAAAGTTGGCACCAAAAAAATAATTTTTTAGGCCTATATTGTATGCAAATCTTTAAACGCGAATATCTCCTAAACTAGAAGAGATAGACCCCCCAAAGTTGGCACCAAAAAAATAATTTTTTAGGGCTAAATTGTATGCAAATCTTTAAACGCGAATATCTCCTAAACTAGAAGAGATAGACCCCCCAAAGTTGGCACCAAAAAAATAAATTTTTAGGCATATTTTGTATGCAAATCTTTAAACGCGAATATCTCCTAAACTAGAAGAGATAGACCCCCCAAAGTTGGCACCAAAAAAATAATTTTTTAGGCCTATATTGTATGCAAATCTTTAAACGCGAATATCTCCTAAACTAGAAGAGATAGACCCCCCAAAGTTGGCACCAAAAAAATAATTTTTTAGGCCTATATTGTATGCAAATCTTTAAACGCGAATATCTCCTAAACTAGAAGAGATAGACCCCCCAAAGTTGGCACCAAAAAAATATTTTTTTAGGCCTATATTGTATGCAAATCTTTAAACGCGAATATCTCCTAAACTAGAAGAGATAGACCCCCCAAAGTTGGCACCAAAAAAATAATTTTCTAGGCCTATATTGTATGCAAATCTTTAAACGCGAATATCTCCTAAACTAGAAGAGATAGACCCCCCAAAGTTGGCACCAAAAAAATAATTTTTTAGGCCTATATTGTATGCAAATCTTTAAACGCGAATATCTCCTAAACTAAAAGAGATAAACCCCCCAAAGTTGGCACCAAAAAAATAATTTTTTAGGCCTATATTGTATGCAAATCTTTAAACGCGAATATCTCCTAAACTAGAAGAGATAGACCCCCCAAAGTTGGCACCAAAAAAATATTTTTTTAGGGCTAAATTGTATGCAAATCTTTAAACGCGAATATCTCCTAAACTAGAAGAGATAGACCCCCCAAAGTTGGCACCAAAAAAATAAATTTTTAGGCATATTTTGTATGCAAATCTTTAAACGCGAATATCTCCTAAACTAGAAGAGATAAACCCCCCAAAGTTGGCACCAAAAAAATAATTTTTTAGGCCTATATTGTATGCAAATCTTTAAACGCGAATATCTCCTAAACTAGAAGAGATAGACCCCCCAAAGTTGGCACCAAAAAAATAATTTTTTAGGCCTATATTGTATGCAAATCTTTAAACGCGAATATCTCCTAAACTAGAAGAGATAGACCCCCCAAAGTTGGCACCAAAAAAATAATTTTTTAGGCACATTTTGTATGCAAATCTTTAAACGCGAATATCTCCTAAACTAGAAGAGATAGACCCCCCAAAGTTGGCACCAAAAAAATAATTTTTTAGGCCTATATTGTATGCAAATCTTTAAACGCGAATATCTCCTAAACTAGAAGAGATAGACCCCCCAAAGTTGGCATAAAAAAAATTTTTTAGGCATATTTTGTATGCAAATCTTTAAACGCGAATATCTCCTAAACTAGAAGAGATAGACCCCCCAAAGTTGGCACCAAAAAAATAATTTTTTAGGCCAATATTGTATGCAAATCTTTAAACGCGAATATCTCCTAAACTAGAAGAGATAGACCCCCCAAAGTTGGCACCAAAAAAATAATTTTTTAGGCCTAAATTGTATGCAAATCTTTAAACGCGAATATCTCCTAAACTAGAAGAGATAGACCCCCCAAAGTTGGCACCAAAAAAATAATTTTTTAGGCCTATATTGTATGCAAATCTTTAAACGCGAATATCTCCTAAACTAGAAGAGATAGACCCCCCAAAGTTGGCACCAAAAAAATAATTTTTTAGGCCTATATTGTATGCAAATCTTTAAACGCGAATATCTCCTAAACTAGAAGAGATAGACCCCCCAAAGTTGGCACCAAAAAAATAATTTTTTAGGCCTAAATTGTATGCAAATCTTTAAACGCGAATATCTCCTAAACTAGAAGAGATAGACCCCCCAAAGTTGGCACCAAAAAAATAATTTTTTAGGCCCATATTGTATGCAAATCTTTAAACGCGAATATCTCCTAAACTAGAAGAGATAGACCCCCCAAAGTTGGCACCAAAAAAATAATTTTTTAGGCCTATATTGTATGCAAATCTTTAAACGCGAATATCTCCTAAACTAGAAGAGATAGACCCCCCAAAGTTGGCACCAAAAAAATAATTTTTTAGGCCTATATTGTATGCAAATCTTTAAACGCGAATATCTCCTAAACTAGAAGAGATAGACCCCCCAAAGTTGGCACCAAAAAAATAATTTTTTAGGCCTATATTGTATGCAAATCTTTAAACGCGAATATCTCCTAAACTAGAAGAGATAGACCCCCCAAAGTTGGCACCAAAAAAATAATTTTTTAGGCCTATATTGTATGCAAATCTTTAAACGCGAATATCTCCTAAACTAGAAGAGATAGACCCCCCAAAGTTGGCACCAAAAAAATATTTTTTTAGGCCTATATTGTATGCAAATCTTCAAACGCGAATATCTCCTAAACTAGAAGAGATAGACCCCCCAAAGTTGGCACCAAAAAAATAATTTTTTAGGCCTATATTGTATGCAAATCTTTAAACGCGAATATCTCCTAAACTAGAAGAGATAGACCCCCCAAAGTTGGCACCAAAAAAATAATTTTTTAGGCCTATATTGTATGCAAATCTTTAAACGCGAATATCTCCTAAACTAGAAGAGATAGACCCCCCAAAGTTGGCACCAAAAAAATAATTTTTTAGGCCTATATTGTATGCAAATCTTTAAACGCGAATATCTCCTAAACTAGAAGAGATAGACCCCCCAAAGTTGGCACCAAAAAAATAATTTTTTAGGCCTATATTGTATGCAAATCTTTAAACGCGAATATCTCCTAAACTAGAAGAGATAGACCCCCCAAAGTTGGCACCAAAAAAATAATTTTTTAGGCCTATATTGTATGCAAATCTTTAAACGCGAATATCTCCTAAACTAGAAGAGATAGACCCCCCAAAGTTGGCACCAAAAAAATAATTTTTTAGGCCCATATTGTATGCAAATCTTTAAACGCGAATATCTCCTAAACTAGAAGAGATAGACCCCCCAAAGTTGGCACCAAAAAAATAATTTTTTAGGCCTATATTGTATGCAAATCTTTAAACGCGAATATCTCCTAAACTAGAAGAGATAGACCCCCCAAAGTTGGCACCAAAAAAATAATTTTTTAGGCCTATATTGTATGCAAATCTTTAAACGCGAATATCTCCTAAACTATAAGAGATAGACCCCCCAAAGTTGGCATCAAAAAAAAATTTTTTTTAGGCATATTTTGTATGCAAATCTTTAAACGCGAATATCTCCTAAACTAGAAGAGATAGACCCCCCAAAGTTGGCATCAATAAAAATTTTTTTAGGCATATTTTGTATGCAAATCTTTAAACGCGAATATCTCCTAAACTAGAAGAGATAGACCCCCCAAAGTTGGCACCAAAAAAATAATTTTTTAGGCCTATATTGTATGCAAATCTTTAAACGCGAATATCTCCTAAACTAGAAGAGATAGACCCCCCAAAGTTGGCACCAAAAAAATAATTTTTTAGACCTATATTGTATGCAAATCTTTAAACGCGAATATCTCCTAAACTAGAAGAGATAGACCCCCCAAAGTTGGCATAACAAAAATTTTTTAGGCATATTTTGTATGCAAATCTTTAAACGCGAATATCTCCTAAACTAGAAGAGATAGACCCCCCAAAGTTGGCACCAAAAAAATAATTTTTTAGGCACATTTTGTATGCAAATCTTTAAACGCGAATATCTCCTAAACTAGAAGATATAGACCCCCCAAAGTTGGCACCAAAAAAATAATTTTTTAGGCCTATATTGTATGCAAATCTTTAAACGCGAATATCTCCTAAACTAGAAGAGATAGACCCCCCAAAGTTGGCACCAAAAAAATAATTTTTTAGGCCTATATTGTATGCAAATCTTTAAACGCGAATATCTCCTAAACTAGAAGAGATAGACCCCCCAAAGTTGGCACCAAAAAAATAATTTTTTAGGGCTAAATTGTATGCAAATCTTTAAACGCGAATATCTCCTAAACTAGAAGAGATAGACCCCCCAAAGTTGGCACCAAAAAAATAAATTTTTAGGCATATTTTGTATGCAAATCTTTAAACGCGAATATCTCCTAAACTAGAAGAGATAGACCCCCCAAAGTTGGCACCAAAAAAATAATTTTTTAGGCCTATATTGTATGCAAATCTTTAAACGCGAATATCTCCTAAACTAGAAGAGATAGACCCCCCAAAGTTAGCACCAAAAAAATAATTTTTTAGGCCTATATTGTATGCAAATCTTTAAACGCGAATATCTCCTAAACTAGAAGAGATAGACCCCCCAAAGTTGGCACCAAAAAAATATTTTTTTAGGCCTATATTGTATGCAAATCTTTAAACGCGAATATCTCCTAAACTAGAAGAGATAGACCCCCCAAAGTTGGCACCAAAAAAATAATTTTCTAGGCCTATATTGTATGCAAATCTTTAAACGCGAATATCTCCTAAACTAGAAGAGATAGACCCCCCAAAGTTGGCACCAAAAAAATAATTTTTAGGCCTATATTGTATGCAAATCTTTAAACGCGAATATCTCCTAAACTAAAAGAGATAAACCCCCCAAAGTTGGCACCAAAAAAATAATTTTTTAGGCCTATATTGTATGCAAATCTTTAAACGCGAATATCTCCTAAACTAGAAGAGATAGACCCCCCAAAGTTGGCACCAAAAAAATATTTTTTTAGGGCTAAATTGTATGCAAATCTTTAAACGCGAATATCTCCTAAACTAGAAGAGATAGACCCCCCAAAGTTGGCACCAAAAAAATAAATTTTTAGGCATATTTTGTATGCAAATCTTTAAACGCGAATATCTCCTAAACTAGAAGAGATAAACCCCCCAAAGTTGGCACCAAAAAAATAATTTTTTAGGCCTATATTGTATGCAAATCTTTAAACGCGAATATCTCCTAAACTAGAAGAGATAGACCCCCCAAAGTTGGCACCAAAAAAATAATTTTTTAGGCCTATATTGTATGCAAATCTTTAAACGCGAATATCTCCTAAACTAGAAGAGATAGACCCCCCAAAGTTGGCACCAAAAAAATAATTTTTTAGGCACATTTTGTATGCAAATCTTTAAACGCGAATATCTCCTAAACTAGAAGAGATAGACCCCCCAAAGTTGGCACCAAAAAAATAATTTTTTAGGCCTATATTGTATGCAAATCTTTAAACGCGAATATCTCCTAAACTAGAAGAGATAGACCCCCCAAAGTTGGCATAAAAAAAATAATTTTTTAGGCCTATATTGTATGCAAATCTTTAAACGCGAATATCTCCTAAACTAGAAGAGATAGACCCCCCAAAGTTGGCATAAAAAAAATTTTTTAGGCATATTTTGTATGCAAATCTTTAAACGCGAATATCTCCTAAACTAGAAGAGATAGACCCCCCAAAGTTGGCACCAAAAAAATAATTTTTTAGGCCTATATTGTATGCAAATCTTTAAACGCGAATATCTCCTAAACTAGAAGAGATAGACCCCCCAAAGTTGGCACCAAAAAAATAATTTTTTAGGCCTATATTGTATGCAAATCTTTAAACGCGAATATCTCCTAAACTAGAAGAGATAGACCCCCCAAAGTTGGCACCAAAAAAATAATTTTTTAGGCCTATATTGTATGCAAATCTTTAAACGCGAATATCTCCTAAACTAGAAGAGATAGACCCCCCAAAGTTGGCACCAAAAAAATAATTTTTAGGCCTATATTGTATGCAAATCTTTAAACGCGAATATCTCCTAAACTAGAAGAGATAGACCCCCCAAAGTTGGCACCAAAAAAATAATTTTTAGGCCTATATTGTATGCAAATCTTTAAACGCGAATATCTCCTAAACTAGAAGAGATAGACCCCCCAAAGTTGGCACCAAAAAAATAATTTTTTAGGCCCATATTGTATGCAAATCTTTAAACGCGAATATCTCCTAAACTAGAAGAGATAGACCCCCCAAAGTTGGCACCAAAAAAATAATTTTTTAGGCCTATATTGTATGCAAATCTTTAAACGCGAATATCTCCTAAACTAGAAGAGATAGACCCCCCAAAGTTGGCACCAAAAAAATAATTTTTTAGGCCTAAATTGTATGCAAATCTTTAAACGCGAATATCTCCTAAACTAGAAGAGATAGACCCCCCAAAGTTGGCACCAAAAAAATAATTTTTTAGGCCTATATTGTATGCAAATCTTTAAACGCGAATATCTCCTAAACTAGAAGAGATAGACCCCCCAAAGTTGGCACCAAAAAAATAATTTTTTAGGCACATTTTGTATGCAAATCTTTAAACGCGAATATCTCCTAAACTAGAAGAGATAGACCCCCCAAAGTTGGCACCAAAAAAATAATTTTTTAGGCCTAAATTGTATGCAAATCTTTAAACGCGAATATCTCCTAAACTAGAAGAGATAGACCCCCCAAAGTTGGCAACAAAAAAATAATTTTTTAGGCCTAAATTGTATGCAAATCTTTAAACGCGAATATCTCCTAAACTAGAAGAGATAAACCCCCCAAAGTTGGCACCAAAAAAATAATTTTTTAGGCCTATATTGTATGCAAATCTTTAAACGCGAATATCTCCTAAACTAGAAGAGATAGACCCCCCAAAGTTGGCACCAAAAAAATAATTTTTTAGGCCTATATTGTATGCAAATCTTTAAACGCGAATATCTCCTAAACTAGAAGAGATAGACCCCCCAAAGTTGGCACCAAAAAAATAATTTTTTAGGCCTATATTGTATGCAAATCTTTAAACGCGAATATCACCTAAACTAGAAGAGATAGACCCCCAAAAGTTGGCATCAAAAAAAAATTTTTTTTAGGCATATTTTGTATGCAAATCTTTAAACGCGAATATGTCCTAAACTAGAAAAGATAGACCCCCAAAGTTGGCATCAAAAAAAAATTTTTTAGTCACATTTTGTATGCAAATCATTAAACGCGAATATCTCCTAAACTAGAAGAGATAGACCCCCCAAAGTTGGCATCAATAAAAATTTTTTTAGGCATATTTTGTATGCAAATCTTTAAACGCGAATATCTCCTAAACTATAAGAGATAGACCCCCCAAAGTTGGCATCAAAAAAAAAATTTTTTTTAGGCATATTTTGTATGCAAATCTTTAAACGCGAATATCTCCTAAACTAGAAGAGATAGACCCCCCAAAGTTGGCATCAATAAAAATTTTTTTAGGCATATTTTGTATGCAAATCTTTAAACGCGAATATCTCCTAAACTAGAAGAGATAGACCCCCCAAAGTTGGCACCAAAAAAATAATTTTTTAGGCCTATATTGTATGCAAATCTTGAAACGCGAATATCACCTAAACTAGAAGAGATAGACCCCCAAAAGTTGGCATCAAAAAAAAATTTTTTTTAGGCATATTTTGTATGCAAATCTTTAAACGCGAATATCTCCTAAACTAGAAAAGATAGACCCCCAAAGTTGGCATCAAAAAAAAATTTTTTAGTCACATTTTGTATGCAAATCATTAAACGCGAATATCTCCTAAACTAGAAGAGATAGACCCCTCAAAGTTGGCATCAATAAAAATTTTTTTAGGCATATTTTGTATGCAAATCTTTAAACGCGAATATCTCCTAAACTATAAGAGATAGACCCCCCAAAGTTGGCATCAAAAAAAATTTTTTTTAGGCATATTTTGTATGCAAATCTTTAAACGCGAATATCTCCTAAACTAAAAGAGATAGACCCCCCAAAGTTGGCATCAATAAAAATTTTTTTAGGCATATTTTGTATGCAAATCTTTAAACGCGAATATCTCCTAAACTAGAAGAGATAGACCCCCCAGAGTTGGCATCAATAAAAATTTTTTTAGGCATATTTTGTATGCAAATCTTTAAACGCGAATATCTCCTAAACTAGAAGAGATAGACCCCCCAAAGTTGGCACAAAAAAAATATTTTTTTAGGCCTATATTGTATGCAAATCTTTAAACGCGAATATCTCCTAAACTAGAAGAGATAGACCCCCCAAAGTTGGCACCAAAAAAATAATTTTTTAGGCACATTTTGTATGCAAATCTTTAAACGCGAATATCTCCTAAACTAGAAGAGATAGACCCCCCAAAGTTGGCACCAAAAAAATAATTTTTTAGGCCTATATTGTATGCAAATCTTTAAACGCGAATATCTCCTAAACTAGAAGAGATAGACCCCCCAAAGTTGGCACCAAAAAAATAATTTTTTAGGCCTATATTGTATGCAAATCTTTAAACGCGAATATCTCCTAAACTAGAAGAGATAGACCCCCCAAAGTTGGCACCAAAAAAATAATTTTTTAGGCCTATATTGTATGCAAATCTTTAAACGCGAATATCTCCTAAACTAGAAGAGATAGACCCCCCAAAGTTGGCACCAAAAAAATAATTTTTTAGGCCTATATTGTATGCAAATCTTTAAACGCGAATATCTCCTAAACTAGAAGAGATAGACCCCCCAAAGTTGGCACCAAAAAAATAATTTTTTAGGCCTATATTGTATGCAAATCTTTAAACGCGAATATCTCCTAAACTAGAAGAGATAGACCCCCCAAAGTTGGCACCAAAAAAATAATTTTTTAGGCCTATATTGTATGCAAATCTTTAAACGCGAATATCTCCTAAACTAGAAGAGATAGACCCCCAAAGTTGGCACCAAAAAAATAATTTTTTAGGCACATTTTGTATGCAAATCTTTAAACGCGAATATCTCCTAAACTAGAAGAGATAGACCCCCCAAAGTTGGCACCAAAAAATAATTTTTTAGGCCTATATTGTATGCAAATCTTTAAACGCGAATATCTCCTAAACTAGAAGAGATAGACCCCCCAAAGTTGGCATAAAAAAAATTTTTTAGGCATATTTTGTATGCAAATCTTTAAACGCGAATATCTCCTAAACTAGAAGAGATAGACCCCCCAAAGTTGGCACCAAAAAAATAAATTTTTAGGCATATTTTGTATGCAAATCTTTAAACGCGAATATCTCCTAAACTAGAAGAGATAGACCCCCCAAAGTTGGCACCAAAAAAATAATTTTTTAGGCCTAAATTGTATGCAAATCTTTAAACGCGAATATCTCCTAAACTAGAAGAGATAGACCCCCCAAAGTTGGCACCAAAAAAATAATTTTTTAGGCCTATATTGTATGCAAATCTTTAAACGCGAATATCTCCTAAACTAGAAGAGATAGACCCCCCAAAGTTGGCACCAAAAAAATAATTTTTTAGGCCTATATTGTATGCAAATCTTTAAACGCGAATATCTCCTAAACTAGAAGAGATAGACCCCCCAAAGTTGGCACCAAAAAAATAATTTTTTAGGCCTAAATTGTATGCAAATCTTTAAACGCGAATATCTCCTAAACTAGAAGAGATAGACCCCCCAAAGTTGGCACCAAAAAAATAATTTTTTAGGCCCATATTGTATGCAAATCTTTAAACGCGAATATCTCCTAAACTAGAAGAGATAGACCCCCCAAAGTTGGCACCAAAAAAATAATTTTTTAGGCCTATATTGTATGCAAATCTTTAAACGCGAATATCTCCTAAACTAGAAGAGATAGACCCCCCAAAGTTGGCACCAAAAAAAATAATTTTTTAGGCCTATATTGTATGCAAATCTTTAAACGCGAATATCTCCTAAACTAGAAGAGATAGACCCCCCAAAGTTGGCACCAAAAAAATAATTTTTTAGGCCTATATTGTATGCAAATCTTTAAACGCGAATATCTCCTAAACTAGAAGAGATAGACCCCCCAAAGTTGGCACCAAAAAAATAATTTTTTAGGCCTATATTGTATGCAAATCTTTAAACGCGAATATCTCCTAAACTAGAAGAGATAGACCCCCCAAAGTTGGCACCAAAAAAATAATTTTTTAGGCCTATATTGTATGCAAATCTTTAAACGCGAATATCTCCTAAACTAGAAGAGATAGACCCCCCAAAGTTGGCACCAAAAAAATAATTTTTTAGGCCTATATTGTATGCAAATCTTTAAACGCGAATATCTCCTAAACTAGAAGAGATAGACCCCCCAAAGTTGGCACCAAAAAAATAATTTTTTAGGCCTATATTGTATGCAAATCTTTAAACGCGAATATCTCCTAAACTAGAAGAGATAGACCCCCCAAAGTTGGCACCAAAAAAATAATTTTTTAGGCCTATATTGTATGCAAATCTTTAAACGCGAATATCTCCTAAACTAGAAGAGATAGACCCCCCAAAGTTGGCACCAAAAAAATAATTTTTTAGGCCCATATTGTATGCAAATCTTTAAACGCGAATATCTCCTAAACTAGAAGAGATAGACCCCCCAAAGTTGGCACCAAAAAAATAATTTTTTAGGCCTATATTGTATGCAAATCTTTAAACGCGAATATCTCCTAAACTAGAAGAGATAGACCCCCCAAAGTTGGCACCAAAAAAATAATTTTTTAGGCCTATATTGTATGCAAATCTTTAAACGCGAATATCTCCTAAACTAGAAGAGATAGACCCCCCAAAGTTGGCACCAAAAAAATAATTTTTTAGGCCTAAATTGTATGCAAATCTTTAAACGCGAATATCTCCTAAACTAGAAGAGATAGACCCCCCAAAGTTGGCACCAAAAAAATAATTTTTTAGGCCTATATTGTATGCAAATCTTTAAACGCGAATATCTCCTAAACTAGAAGAGATAGACCCCCCAAAGTTGGCACCAAAAAATAATTTTTTAGGCCTATATTGTATGCAAATCTTTAAACGCGAATATCTCTTAAACTAGAAGAGATAGACCCCCCAAAGTTGGCACCAAAAAAATAATCTTTTAGGCACATTTTGTATGCAAATCTTTAAACGCGAATATCTCCTAAACTAGAAGAGATAGACCCCCCAAAGTTGGCACCAAAAAAAATAATTTTTTAGGCCTATATTGTATGCAAATCTTTAAACGCGAATATCTCCTAAACTAGAAGAGATAGACCCCCCAAAGTTGGCACCAAAAAAATAATTTTTTAGGCCTAAATTGTATGCAAATCTTTAAACGCGAATATCTCCTAAACTAGAAGAGATAGACCCCCCAAAGTTGGCACCAAAAAAATAATTTTTTAGGCCTATATTGTATGCAAATCTTTAAACGCGAATATCTCCTAAACTAGAAGAGATAGACCCCCCAAAGTTGGCACCAAAAAAATAATTTTTTAGGCCTAAATTGTATGCAAATCTTTAAACGCGAATATCTCCTAAACTAGAAGAGATAGACCCCCCAAAGTTGGCACCAAAAAAATAATTTTTTAGGCCTAAATTGTATGCAAATCTTTAAACGCGAATATCTCCTAAACTAGAAGAGATAGACCCCCCAAAGTTGGCAACAAAAAAATAATTTTTTAGGCCTAAATTGTATGCAAATCTTTAAACGCGAATATCTCCTAAACTAGAAGAGATAAACCCCCCAAAGTTGGCACCAAAAAAATAATTTTTTAGGCCTATATTGTATGCAAATCTTTAAACGCGAATATCTCCTAAACTAGAAGAGATAGACCCCCCAAAGTTGGCACCAAAAAAATAATTTTTTAGGCCTATATTGTATGCAAATCTTTAAACGCGAATATCTCCTAAACTAGAAGAGATAGACCCCCCAAAGTTGGCACCAAAAAAATAATTTTTTAGGCCTATATTGTATGCAAATCTTTAAACGCGAATATCACCTAAACTAGAAGAGATAGACCCCCAAAAGTTGGCATCAAAAAAAAAATTTTTTTTAGGCATATTTTGTATGCAAATCTTTAAACGCGAATATGTCCTAAACTAGAAAAGATAGACCCCCAAAGTTGGCATCAAAAAAAAATTTTTTAGTCACATTTTGTATGCAAATCATTAAACGCGAATATCTCCTAAACTAGAAGAGATAGACCCCCCAAAGTTGGCATCAATAAAAATTTTTTTAGGCATATTTTGTATGCAAATCTTTAAACGCGAATATCTCCTAAACTATAAGAGATAGACCCCCCAAAGTTGGCATCAAAAAAAAATTTTTTTTAGGCATATTTTGTATGCAAATCTTTAAACGCGAATATCTCCTAAACTAGAAGAGATAGACCCCCCAAAGTTGGCATCAATAAAAATTTTTTTAGGCATATTTTGTATGCAAATCTTTAAACGCGAATATCTCCTAAACTAGAAGAGATAGACCCCCCAAAGTTGGCACCAAAAAAATAATTTTTTAGGCCTATATTGTATGCAAATCTTGAAACGCGAATATCACCTAAACTAGAAGAGATAGACCCCCAAAAGTTGGCATCAAAAAAAAAATTTTTTTAGGCATATTTTGTATGCAAATCTTTAAACGCGAATATCTCCTAAACTAGAAAAGATAGACCCCCAAAGTTGGCATCAAAAAAAAATTTTTTAGTCACATTTTGTATGCAAATCATTAAACGCGAATATCTCCTAAACTAGAAGAGATAGACCCCCCAAAGTTGGCATCAATAAAAATTTTTTTAGGCATATTTTGTATGCAAATCTTTAAACGCGAATATCTCCTAAACTATAAGAGATAGACCCCCCAAAGTTGGCATCAAAAAAAATTTTTTTTAGGCATATTTTGTATGCAAATCTTTAAACGCGAATATCTCCTAAACTAGAAGAGATAGACCCCCCAGAGTTGGCATCAATAAAAATTTTTTTAGGCATATTTTGTATGCAAATCTTTAAACGCGAATATCTCCTAAACTAGAAGAGATAGACCCCCCAAAGTTGGCACCAAAAAAATAATTTTTTAGGCCTATATTGTATGCAAATCTTTAAACGCGAATATCTCCTAAACTAGAAGAGATAGACCCCCCAAAGTTGGCATAAAAAAAATTTTTTAGGCATATTTTGTATGCAAATCTTTAAACGCGAATATCTCCTAAACTAGAAGAGATAGACCCCCCAAAGTTGGCACCAAAAAAATAATTTTTTAGGCCTATATTGTATGCAAATCTTTAAACGCGAATATCTCCTAAACTAGAAGAGATAGACCCCCCAAAGTTGGCACCAAAAAAATAATTTTTTAGGCCTAAATTGTATGCAAATCTTTAAACGCGAATATCTCCTAAACTAGAAGAGATAGACCCCCCAAAGTTGGCACCAAAAAAATAATTTTTTAGGCCCATATTGTATGCAAATCTTTAAACGCGAATATCTCCTAAACTAGAAGAGATAGACCCCCCAAAGTTGGCACCAAAAAAATAATTTTTTAGGCCTATATTGTATGCAAATCTTTAAACGCGAATATCTCCTAAACTAGAAGAGATAGACCCCCCAAAGTTGGCACCAAAAAAAATAATTTTTTAGGCCTATATTGTATGCAAATCTTTAAACGCGAATATCTCCTAAACTAGAAGAGATAGACCCCCCAAAGTTGGCACCAAAAAAATAATTTTTTAGGCCTATATTGTATGCAAATCTTTAAACGCGAATATCTCCTAAACTAGAAGAGATAGACCCCCCAAAGTTGGCACCAAAAAAATAATTTTTTAGGCCTATATTGTATGCAAATCTTTAAACGCGAATATCTCCTAAACTAGAAGAGATAGACCCCCCAAAGTTGGCACCAAAAAAATAATTTTTTAGGCCTATATTGTATGCAAATCTTTAAACGCGAATATCTCCTAAACTAGAAGAGATAGACCCCCCAAAGTTGGCACCAAAAAAATAATTTTTTAGGCCTATATTGTATGCAAATCTTTAAACGCGAATATCTCCTAAACTAGAAGAGATAGACCCCCCAAAGTTGGCACCAAAAAAATAATTTTTTAGGCCTATATTGTATGCAAATCTTTAAACGCGAATATCTCCTAAACTAGAAGAGATAGACCCCCCAAAGTTGGCACCAAAAAAATAATTTTTTAGGCCTATATTGTATGCAAATCTTTAAACGCGAATATCTCCTAAACTAGAAGAGATAGACCCCCCAAAGTTGGCACCAAAAAAATAATTTTTTAGGCCCATATTGTATGCAAATCTTTAAACGCGAATATCTCCTAAACTAGAAGAGATAGACCCCCCAAAGTTGGCACCAAAAAAATAATTTTTTAGGCCTATATTGTATGCAAATCTTTAAACGCGAATATCTCCTAAACTAGAAGAGATAGACCCCCCAAAGTTGGCACCAAAAAAATAATTTTTTAGGCCTATATTGTATGCAAATCTTTAAACGCGAATATCTCCTAAACTAGAAGAGATAGACCCCCCAAAGTTGGCACCAAAAAAATAATTTTTTAGGCCTAAATTGTATGCAAATCTTTAAACGCGAATATCTCCTAAACTAGAAGAGATAGACCCCCCAAAGTTGGCACCAAAAAAATAATTTTTTAGGCCTATATTGTATGCAAATCTTTAAACGCGAATATCTCCTAAACTAGAAGAGATAGACCCCCCAAAGTTGGCACCAAAAAATAATTTTTTAGGCCTATATTGTATGCAAATCTTTAAACGCGAATATCTCTTAAACTAGAAGAGATAGACCCCCCAAAGTTGGCACCAAAAAAATAATCTTTTAGGCACATTTTGTATGCAAATCTTTAAACGCGAATATCTCCTAAACTAGAAGAGATAGACCCCCCAAAGTTGGCACCAAAAAAAATAATTTTTTAGGCCTATATTGTATGCAAATCTTTAAACGCGAATATCTCCTAAACTAGAAGAGATAGACCCCCCAAAGTTGGCACCAAAAAAATAATTTTTTAGGCCTAAATTGTATGCAAATCTTTAAACGCGAATATCTCCTAAACTAGAAGAGATAGACCCCCCAAAGTTGGCACCAAAAAAATAATTTTTTAGGCCTATATTGTATGCAAATCTTTAAACGCGAATATCTCCTAAACTAGAAGAGATAGACCCCCCAAAGTTGGCACCAAAAAAATAATTTTTTAGGCCTAAATTGTATGCAAATCTTTAAACGCGAATATCTCCTAAACTAGAAGAGATAGACCCCCCAAAGTTGGCACCAAAAAAATAATTTTTTAGGCCTAAATTGTATGCAAATCTTTAAACGCGAATATCTCCTAAACTAGAAGAGATAGACCCCCCAAAGTTGGCAACAAAAAAATAATTTTTTAGGCCTAAATTGTATGCAAATCTTTAAACGCGAATATCTCCTAAACTAGAAGAGATAAACCCCCCAAAGTTGGCACCAAAAAAATAATTTTTTAGGCCTATATTGTATGCAAATCTTTAAACGCGAATATCTCCTAAACTAGAAGAGATAGACCCCCCAAAGTTGGCACCAAAAAAATAATTTTTTAGGCCTATATTGTATGCAAATCTTTAAACGCGAATATCTCCTAAACTAGAAGAGATAGACCCCCCAAAGTTGGCACCAAAAAAATAATTTTTTAGGCCTATATTGTATGCAAATCTTTAAACGCGAATATCACCTAAACTAGAAGAGATAGACCCCCAAAAGTTGGCATCAAAAAAAAAATTTTTTTTAGGCATATTTTGTATGCAAATCTTTAAACGCGAATATGTCCTAAACTAGAAAAGATAGACCCCCAAAGTTGGCATCAAAAAAAAATTTTTTAGTCACATTTTGTATGCAAATCATTAAACGCGAATATCTCCTAAACTAGAAGAGATAGACCCCCCAAAGTTGGCATCAATAAAAATTTTTTTAGGCATATTTTGTATGCAAATCTTTAAACGCGAATATCTCCTAAACTATAAGAGATAGACCCCCCAAAGTTGGCATCAAAAAAAAAATTTTTTTTAGGCATATTTTGTATGCAAATCTTTAAACGCGAATATCTCCTAAACTAGAAGAGATAGACCCCCCAAAGTTGGCATCAATAAAAATTTTTTTAGGCATATTTTGTATGCAAATCTTTAAACGCGAATATCTCCTAAACTAGAAGAGATAGACCCCCCAAAGTTGGCACCAAAAAAATAATTTTTTAGGCCTATATTGTATGCAAATCTTGAAACGCGAATATCACCTAAACTAGAAGAGATAGACCCCCAAAAGTTGGCATCAAAAAAAAAATTTTTTTAGGCATATTTTGTATGCAAATCTTTAAACGCGAATATCTCCTAAACTAGAAAAGATAGACCCCCAAAGTTGGCATCAAAAAAAAATTTTTTAGTCACATTTTGTATGCAAATCATTAAACGCGAATATCTCCTAAACTAGAAGAGATAGACCCCCCAAAGTTGGCATCAATAAAAATTTTTTTAGGCATATTTTGTATGCAAATCTTTAAACGCGAATATCTCCTAAACTATAAGAGATAGACCCCCCAAAGTTGGCATCAAAAAAAATTTTTTTTAGGCATATTTTGTATGCAAATCTTTAAACGCGAATATCTCCTAAACTAAAAGAGATAGACCCCCCAAAGTTGGCATCAATAAAAATTTTTTTAGGCATATTTTGTATGCAAATCTTTAAACGCGAATATCTCCTAAACTAGAAGAGATAGACCCCCCAGAGTTGGCATCAATAAAAATTTTTTTAGGCATATTTTGTATGCAAATCTTTAAACGCGAATATCTCCTAAACTAGAAGAGATAGACCCCCCAAAGTTGGCACCAAAAAAATAATTTTTTAGGCCTATATTGTATGCAAATCTTTAAACGCGAATATCTCCTAAACTAGAAGAGATAGACCCCCCAAAGTTGGCATAAAAAAAATTTTTTAGGCATATTTTGTATGCAAATCTTTAAACGCGAATATCTCCTAAACTAGAAGAGATAGACCCCCCAAAGTTGGCACCAAAAAAATAATTTTTTAGGCCAATATTGTATGCAAATCTTTAAACGCGAATATCTCCTAAACTAGAAGAGATAGACCCCCCAAAGTTGGCACCAAAAAAATAATTTTTTAGGCCTATATTGTATGCAAATCTTTAAACGCGAATATCTCCTAAACTAGAAGAGATAGACCCCCCAAAGTTGGCACCAAAAAAATAATTTTTTAGGCCTATATTGCATACAAATCTTTAAACGCGAATATCTCCTAAACTAGAAGAGATAGACCCCCCAAAGTTGGCACCAAAAAAATAATTTTTTAGGCACATTTTGTATGCAAATCTTTAAACGCGAATATCTCCTAAACTAGAAGAGATAGACCCCCCAAAGTTGGCACCAAAAAAATAATTTTTTAGGCCTATATTGTATGCAAATCTTTAAACGCGAATATCTCCTAAACTAGAAGAGATAGACCCCCCAAAGTTGGCACCAAAAAAATAATTTTTAGGCCTATATTGTATGCAAATCTTTAAACGCGAATATCTCCTAAACTAGAAGAGACAGACCCCCCAAAGTTGGCACCAAAAAAATAATTTTTAGGCCTATATTGTATGCAAATCTTTAAACGCGAATATCTCCTAAACTAGAAGAGATAGACCCCCCAAAGTTGGCACCAAAAAAATAATTTTTTAGGCCCATATTGTATGCAAATCTTTAAACGCGAATATCTCCTAAACTAGAAGAGATAGACCCCCCAAAGTTGGCACCAAAAAAATAATTTTTTAGGCCTATATTGTATGCAAATCTTTAAACGCGAATATCTCCTAAACTAGAAGAGATAGACCCCCCAAAGTTGGCACCAAAAAAATAATTTTTTAGGCCTATATTGTATGCAAATCTTTAAACGCGAATATCTCCTAAACTAGAAGAGATAGACCCCCCAAAGTTGGCACCAAAAAAATAATTTTTTAGGCCTATATTGTATGCAAATCTTTAAACGCGAATATCTCCTAAACTAGAAGAGATAGACCCCCCAAAGTTGGCACCAAAAAAATAATTTTTTAGGCCTATATTGTATGCAAATCTTTAAACGCGAATATCTCCTAAACTAGAAGAGATAGACCCCCCAAAGTTGGCACCAAAAAAATAATTTTTAGGCCTATATTGTATGCAAATCTTTAAACGCGAATATCTCCTAAACTAGAAGAGATAGACCCCCCAAAGTTGGCACCAAAAAAATAATTTTTAGGCCTATATTGTATGCAAATCTTTAAACGCGAATATCTCCTAAACTAGAAGAGATAAACCCCCCAAAGTTGGCACCAAAAAAATAATTTTTTAGGCCTATATTGTATGCAAATCTTTAAACGCGAATATCTCCTAAACTAGAAGAGATAGACCCCCCAAAGTTGGCACCAAAAAAATAATTTTTTAGGCCTATATTGTATGCAAATCTTTAAACGCGAATATCTCCTAAACTAGAAGAGATAGACCCCCCAAAGTTGGCACCAAAAAAATAATTTTTTAGGCACATTTTGTATGCAAATCTTTAAACGCGAATATCTCCTAAACTAGAAGAGATAGACCCCCCAAAGTTGGCACCAAAAAAATAATTTTTTAGGCCTATATTGTATGCAAATCTTTAAACGCGAATATCTCCTAAACTAGAAGAGATAGACCCCCCAAAGTTGGCACCAAAAAATAATTTTTTAGGCCTATATTGTATGCAAATCTTTAAACGCGAATATCTCCTAAACTAGAAGAGATAGACCCCCCAAAGTTGGCACCAAAAAAATAATTTTTTAGGCACATTTTGTATGCAAATCTTTAAACGCGAATATCTCCTAAACTAGAAGAGATAGACCCCCCAAAGTTGGCACCAAAAAAATAATTTTTTAGGCCTATATTGTATGCAAATCTTTAAACGCGAATATCTCCTAAACTAGAAGAGATAGACCCCCCAGAGTTGGCATCAATAAAAATAATTTTTTAGGCCTATATTGTATGCAAATCTTTAAACGCGAATATCTCCTAAACTAGAAGAGATAGACCCCCCAAAGTTGGCACCAAAAAATAATTTTTTAGGCACATTTTGTATGCAAATCTTTAAACGCGAATATCTCCTAAACTAGAAGAGATAGACCCCCCAAAGTTGGCACCAAAAAAATAATTTTTTAGGCCTATATTGTATGCAAATCTTTAAACGCGAATATCTCCTAAACTAGAAGAAATAGACCCCCCAAAGTTGGCACCAAAAAAATAATTTTTTAGGCCTATATTGTATGCAAATCTTTAAACGCGAATATCTCCTAAACTAGAAGAGATAGACCCCCCAAAGTTGGCACCAAAAAAATAATTTTTTAGGCCTATATTGTATGCAAATCTTTAAACGCGAATATCTCCTAAACTAGAAGAGATAGACCCCCCAAAGTTGGCACCAAAAAAATAATTTTTTAGGCACATTTTGTATGCAAATCTTTAAACGCGAATATCTCCTAAACTAGAAGAGATAGACCCCCCAAAGTTGGCACCAAAAAAATAATTTTTTAGGCCTATATTGTATGCAAATCTTTAAACGCGAATATCTCCTAAACTAGAAGAGATAGACCCCCCAAAGTTGGCACCAAAAAAAATAATTTTTTAGACCTATATTGTATGCAAATCTTTAAACGCGAATATCTCCTAAACTAGAAGAGATAGACCCCCCAAAGTTGGCATAAAAAAAATTTTTTAGGCATATTTTGTATGCAAATCTTTAAACGCGAATATCTCCTAAACTAGAAGAGATAGACCCCCCAAAGTTGGCACCAAAAAAAAAATTTTTTAGGCCTATATTGTATGCAAATCTTTAAACGCGAATATCTCCTAAACTAGAAGATATAGACCCCCCAAAGTTGGCACCAAAAAAATAATTTTTTAGGCCTATATTGTATGCAAATCTTTAAACGCGAATATCTCCTAAACTAGAAGAGATAGACCCCCCAAAGTTGGCACCAAAAAAATAATTTTTTAGGCCTATATTGTATGCAAATCTTTAAACGCGAATATCTCCTAAACTAGAAGAGATAGACCCCCCAAAGTTGGCACCAAAAAAATAATTTTTTAGGCACATTTTGTATGCAAATCTTTAAACGCGAATATCTCCTAAACTAGAAGAGATAGACCCCCCAAAGTTGGCACCAAAAAAATAATTTTTTAGGCCTATATTGTATGCAAATCTTTAAACGCGAATATCTCCTAAACTAGAAGATATAGACCCCCCAAAGTTGGCACCAAAAAAATAATTTTTTAGGCCTATATTGTATGCAAATCTTTAAACGCGAATATCTCCTAAACTAGAAGAGATAGACCCCCCAAAGTTGGCACCAAAAAAATAATTTTTTAGGCCTATATTGTATGCAAATCTTTAAACGCGAATATCTCCTAAACTAGAAGAGATAGACCCCCCAAAGTTGGCACCAAAAAAATAATTTTTTAGGCACATTTTGTATGCAAATCTTTAAACGCGAATATCTCCTAAACTAGAAGAGATAGACCCCCCAAAGTTGGCACCAAAAAAATAATTTTTTAGGCCTATATTGTATGCAAATCTTTAAACGCGAATATCTCCTAAACTAGAAGAGATAGACCCCCCAAAGTTGGCACCAAAAAAATAATTTTTTAGGCACATTTTGTATGCAAATCTTTAAACGCGAATATCTCCTAAACTAGAAGAGATAGACCCCCCAAAGTTGGCACCAAAAAAATAATTTTTTAGGCCTATATTGTATGCAAATCTTTAAACGCGAATATCTCCTAAACTAGAAGAGATAGACCCCCCAAAGTTGGCATAAAAATAATTTTTTAGGCACATTTTGTATGCAAATCTTTAAACGCGAATATCTCCTAAACTAGAAGAGATAGACCCCCCAAAGTTGGCACCAAAAAAATAATTTTTTAGGCCTATATTGTATGCAAATCTTTAAACGCGAATATCTCCTAAACTAGAAGAGATAGACCCCCCAAAGTTGGCACCAAAAAAATAATTTTTTAGGCCTATATTGTATGCAAATCTTTAAACGCGAATATCTCCTAAACTAGAAGATATAGACCCCCCAAAGTTGGCACCAAAAAAATAATTTTTTAGGCCTATATTGTATGCAAATCTTTAAACGCGAATATCTCCTAAACTAGAAGAGATAGACCCCCCAAAGTTGGCACCAAAAAAATAATTTTTTAGGCCTATATTGTATGCAAATCTTTAAACGCGAATATCTCCTAAACTAGAAGAGATAGACCCCCCAAAGTTGGCACCAAAAAAATAATTTTTTAGGCACATTTTGTATGCAAATCTTTAAACGCGAATATCTCCTAAACTAGAAGAGATAGACCCCCCAAAGTTGGCACCAAAAAAAATAATTTTTTAGACCTATATTGTATGCAAATCTTTAAACGCGAATATCTCCTAAACTAGAAGAGATAGACCCCCCAAAGTTGGCATAAAAAAAATTTTTTAGGCATATTTTGTATGCAAATCTTTAAACGCGAATATCTCCTAAACTAGAAGAGATAGACCCCCCAAAGTTGGCACCAAAAAAAAAATTTTTTAGGCCTATATTGTATGCAAATCTTTAAACGCGAATATCTCCTAAACTAGAAGATATAGACCCCCCAAAGTTGGCACCAAAAAAATAATTTTTTAGGCCTATATTGTATGCAAATCTTTAAACGCGAATATCTCCTAAACTAGAAGAGATAGACCCCCCAAAGTTGGCACCAAAAAAATAATTTTTTAGGCCTATATTGTATGCAAATCTTTAAACGCGAATATCTCCTAAACTAGAAGAGATAGACCCCCCAAAGTTGGCACCAAAAAAATAATTTTTTAGGGCTAAATTGTATGCAAATCTTTAAACGCGAATATCTCCTAAACTAGAAGAGATAGACCCCCCAAAGTTGGCACCAAAAAAATAAATTTTTAGGCATATTTTGTATGCAAATCTTTAAACGCGAATATCTCCTAAACTAGAAGAGATAGACCCCCCAAAGTTGGCACCAAAAAAATAATTTTTTAGGCCTATATTGTATGCAAATCTTTAAACGCGAATATCTCCTAAACTAGAAGAGATAGACCCCCCAAAGTTGGCACCAAAAAAATAATTTTTTAGGCCTATATTGTATGCAAATCTTTAAACGCGAATATCTCCTAAACTAGAAGAGATAGACCCCCCAAAGTTGGCACCAAAAAAATATTTTTTTAGGCCTATATTGTATGCAAATCTTTAAACGCGAATATCTCCTAAACTAGAAGAGATAGACCCCCCAAAGTTGGCACCAAAAAAATAATTTTCTAGGCCTATATTGTATGCAAATCTTTAAACGCGAATATCTCCTAAACTAGAAGAGATAGACCCCCCAAAGTTGGCACCAAAAAAATAATTTTTTAGGCCTATATTGTATGCAAATCTTTAAACGCGAATATCTCCTAAACTAAAAGAGATAAACCCCCCAAAGTTGGCACCAAAAAAATAATTTTTTAGGCCTATATTGTATGCAAATCTTTAAACGCGAATATCTCCTAAACTAGAAGAGATAGACCCCCCAAAGTTGGCACCAAAAAAATATTTTTTTAGGGCTAAATTGTATGCAAATCTTTAAACGCGAATATCTCCTAAACTAGAAGAGATAGACCCCCCAAAGTTGGCACCAAAAAAATAAATTTTTAGGCATATTTTGTATGCAAATCTTTAAACGCGAATATCTCCTAAACTAGAAGAGATAAACCCCCCAAAGTTGGCACCAAAAAAATAATTTTTTAGGCCTATATTGTATGCAAATCTTTAAACGCGAATATCTCCTAAACTAGAAGAGATAGACCCCCCAAAGTTGGCACCAAAAAAATAATTTTTTAGGCCTATATTGTATGCAAATCTTTAAACGCGAATATCTCCTAAACTAGAAGAGATAGACCCCCCAAAGTTGGCACCAAAAAAATAATTTTTTAGGCACATTTTGTATGCAAATCTTTAAACGCGAATATCTCCTAAACTAGAAGAGATAGACCCCCCAAAGTTGGCACCAAAAAAATAATTTTTTAGGCCTATATTGTATGCAAATCTTTAAACGCGAATATCTCCTAAACTAGAAGAGATAGACCCCCCAAAGTTGGCATAAAAAAAATTTTTTAGGCATATTTTGTATGCAAATCTTTAAACGCGAATATCTCCTAAACTAGAAGAGATAGACCCCCCAAAGTTGGCACCAAAAAAATAATTTTTTAGGCCAATATTGTATGCAAATCTTTAAACGCGAATATCTCCTAAACTAGAAGAGATAGACCCCCCAAAGTTGGCACCAAAAAAATAATTTTTTAGGCCTAAATTGTATGCAAATCTTTAAACGCGAATATCTCCTAAACTAGAAGAGATAGACCCCCCAAAGTTGGCACCAAAAAAATAATTTTTTAGGCCTATATTGTATGCAAATCTTTAAACGCGAATATCTCCTAAACTAGAAGAGATAGACCCCCCAAAGTTGGCACCAAAAAAATAATTTTTTAGGCCTAAATTGTATGCAAATCTTTAAACGCGAATATCTCCTAAACTAGAAGAGATAGACCCCCCAAAGTTGGCACCAAAAAAATAATTTTTTAGGCCCATATTGTATGCAAATCTTTAAACGCGAATATCTCCTAAACTAGAAGAGATAGACCCCCCAAAGTTGGCACCAAAAAAATAATTTTTTAGGCCTATATTGTATGCAAATCTTTAAACGCGAATATCTCCTAAACTAGAAGAGATAGACCCCCCAAAGTTGGCACCAAAAAAATAATTTTTAGGCCTATATTGTATGCAAATCTTTAAACGCGAATATCTCCTAAACTAGAAGAGATAGACCCCCCAAAGTTGGCACCAAAAAAATAATTTTTTAGGCCTATATTGTATGCAAATCTTTAAACGCGAATATCTCCTAAACTAGAAGAGATAGACCCCCCAAAGTTGGCACCAAAAAAATAATTTTTTAGGCCTATATTGTATGCAAATCTTTAAACGCGAATATCTCCTAAACTAGAAGAGATAGACCCCCCAAAGTTGGCACCAAAAAAATATTTTTTTAGGCCTATATTGTATGCAAATCTTCAAACGCGAATATCTCCTAAACTAGAAGAGATAGACCCCCAAAGTTGGCACCAAAAAAATAATTTTTTAGGCCTATATTGTATGCAAATCTTTAAACGCGAATATCTCCTAAACTAGAAGAGATAGACCCCCCAAAGTTGGCACCAAAAAAATAATTTTTTAGGCCTATATTGTATGCAAATCTTTAAACGCGAATATCTCCTAAACTAGAAGAGATAGACCCCCCAAAGTTGGCACCAAAAAAATAATTTTTTAGGCCTATATTGTATGCAAATCTTTAAACGCGAATATCTCCTAAACTAGAAGAGATAGACCCCCCAAAGTTGGCACCAAAAAAATAATTTTTTAGGCCTATATTGTATGCAAATCTTTAAACGCGAATATCTCCTAAACTAGAAGAGATAGACCCCCCAAAGTTGGCACCAAAAAAATAATTTTTTAGGCCTATATTGTATGCAAATCTTTAAACGCGAATATCTCCTAAACTAGAAGAGATAGACCCCCCAAAGTTGGCACCAAAAAAATAATTTTTTAGGCCCATATTGTATGCAAATCTTTAAACGCGAATATCTCCTAAACTAGAAGAGATAGACCCCCCAAAGTTGGCACCAAAAAAATAATTTTTTAGGCCTATATTGTATGCAAATCTTTAAACGCGAATATCTCCTAAACTAGAAGAGATAGACCCCCCAAAGTTGGCACCAAAAAAATAATTTTTTAGGCCTATATTGTATGCAAATCTTTAAACGCGAATATCTCCTAAACTAGAAGAGATAGACCCCCCAAAGTTGGCACCAAAAAAATAATTTTTTAGGCCTATATTGTATGCAAATCTTTAAACGCGAATATCTCCTAAACTAGAAGAGATAGACCCCCCAAAGTTGGCACCAAAAAAATAATTTTTTAGGCCTATATTGTATGCAAATCTTTAAACGCGAATATCTCCTAAACTAGAAGAGATAGACCCCCCAAAGTTGGCACCAAAAAAATAATTTTTTAGGCCTAAATTGTATGCAAATCTTTAAACGCGAATATCTCCTAAACTAGAAGAGATAGACCCCCCAAAGTTGGCACCAAAAAAATAATTTTTTAGGCCTATATTGTATGCAAATCTTTAAACGCGAATATCTCCTAAACTAGAAGAGATAGACCCCCCAAAGTTGGCACCAAAAAATAATTTTTTAGGCCTATATTGTATGCAAATCTTTAAACGCGAATATCTCTTAAACTAGAAGAGATAGACCCCCCAAAGTTGGCACCAAAAAAATAATCTTTTAGGCACATTTTGTATGCAAATCTTTAAACGCGAATATCTCCTAAACTAGAAGAGATAGACCCCCCAAAGTTGGCACCAAAAAAATAATTTTTTAGGCCTATATTGTATGCAAATCTTTAAACGCGAATATCTCCTAAACTAGAAGAGATAGACCCCCCAAAGTTGGCACCAAAAAAATAATTTTTTAGGCCTAAATTGTATGCAAATCTTTAAACGCGAATATCTCCTAAACTAGAAGAGATAGACCCCCCAAAGTTGGCACCAAAAAAATAATTTTTTAGGCCTATATTGTATGCAAATCTTTAAACGCGAATATCTCCTAAACTAGAAGAGATAGACCCCCCAAAGTTGGCACCAAAAAAATAATTTTTTAGGCCTAAATTGTATGCAAATCTTTAAACGCGAATATCTCCTAAACTAGAAGAGATAGACCCCCCAAAGTTGGCACCAAAAAAATAATTTTTTAGGCCTAAATTGTATGCAAATCTTTAAACGCGAATATCTCCTAAACTAGAAGAGATAGACCCCCCAAAGTTGGCAACAAAAAAATAATTTTTTAGGCCTAAATTGTATGCAAATCTTTAAACGCGAATATCTCCTAAACTAGAAGAGATAGACCCCCCAAAGTTGGCACCAAAAAAATAATTTTTTAGGCCTAAATTGTATGCAAATCTTTAAACGCGAATATCTCCTAAACTAGAAGAGATAGACCCCCCAAAGTTGGCACCAAAAAAATAATTTTTTAGGCCTATATTGTATGCAAATGTTTAAACGCGAATATCTCCTAAACTAGAAGAGATAGACCCCCCAAAGTTGGCACCAAAAAAATAATTTTTTAGGCACATTTTGTATGCAAATCTTTAAACGCGAATATCTCCTAAACTAGAAGAGATAGACCCCCCAAAGTTGGCACCAAAAAAATAATTTTTTAGGCCTATATTGTATGCAAATCTTTAAACGCGAATATCTCCTAAACTAGAAGAGATAGACCCCCCAAAGTTGGCACCAAAAAAATAATTTTTTAGGCACATTTTGTATGCAAATCTTTAAACGCGAATATCTCCTAAACTAGAAGAGATAGACCCCCCAAAGTTGGCACCAAAAAAATAATTTTTTAGGCCTATATTGTATGCAAATCTTTAAACGCGAATATCTCCTAAACTAGAAGAGATAGACCCCCCAAAGTTGGCATAAAAATAATTTTTTAGGCACATTTTGTATGCAAATCTTTAAACGCGAATATCTCCTAAACTAGAAGAGATAGACCCCCCAAAGTTGGCACCAAAAAAATAATTTTTTAGGCCTATATTGTATGCAAATCTTTAAACGCGAATATCTCCTAAACTAGAAGAGATAGACCCCCCAAAGTTGGCACCAAAAAAATAATTTTTTAGGCCTATATTGTATGCAAATCTTTAAACGCGAATATCTCCTAAACTAGAAGATATAGACCCCCCAAAGTTGGCACCAAAAAAATAATTTTTTAGGCCTATATTGTATGCAAATCTTTAAACGCGAATATCTCCTAAACTAGAAGAGATAGACCCCCCAAAGTTGGCACCAAAAAAATAATTTTTTAGGCCTATATTGTATGCAAATCTTTAAACGCGAATATCTCCTAAACTAGAAGAGATAGACCCCCCAAAGTTGGCACCAAAAAAATAATTTTTTAGGCACATTTTGTATGCAAATCTTTAAACGCGAATATCTCCTAAACTAGAAGAGATAGACCCCCCAAAGTTGGCACCAAAAAAAATAATTTTTTAGACCTATATTGTATGCAAATCTTTAAACGCGAATATCTCCTAAACTAGAAGAGATAGACCCCCCAAAGTTGGCATAAAAAAAATTTTTTAGGCATATTTTGTATGCAAATCTTTAAACGCGAATATCTCCTAAACTAGAAGAGATAGACCCCCCAAAGTTGGCACCAAAAAAAAAATTTTTTAGGCCTATATTGTATGCAAATCTTTAAACGCGAATATCTCCTAAACTAGAAGATATAGACCCCCCAAAGTTGGCACCAAAAAAATAATTTTTTAGGCCTATATTGTATGCAAATCTTTAAACGCGAATATCTCCTAAACTAGAAGAGATAGACCCCCCAAAGTTGGCACCAAAAAAATAATTTTTTAGGCCTATATTGTATGCAAATCTTTAAACGCGAATATCTCCTAAACTAGAAGAGATAGACCCCCCAAAGTTGGCACCAAAAAAATAATTTTTTAGGGCTAAATTGTATGCAAATCTTTAAACGCGAATATCTCCTAAACTAGAAGAGATAGACCCCCCAAAGTTGGCACCAAAAAAATAAATTTTTAGGCATATTTTGTATGCAAATCTTTAAACGCGAATATCTCCTAAACTAGAAGAGATAGACCCCCCAAAGTTGGCACCAAAAAAATAATTTTTTAGGCCTATATTGTATGCAAATCTTTAAACGCGAATATCTCCTAAACTAGAAGAGATAGACCCCCCAAAGTTGGCACCAAAAAAATAATTTTTTAGGCCTATATTGTATGCAAATCTTTAAACGCGAATATCTCCTAAACTAGAAGAGATAGACCCCCCAAAGTTGGCACCAAAAAAATATTTTTTTAGGCCTATATTGTATGCAAATCTTTAAACGCGAATATCTCCTAAACTAGAAGAGATAGACCCCCCAAAGTTGGCACCAAAAAAATAATTTTCTAGGCCTATATTGTATGCAAATCTTTAAACGCGAATATCTCCTAAACTAGAAGAGATAGACCCCCCAAAGTTGGCACCAAAAAAATAATTTTTTAGGCCTATATTGTATGCAAATCTTTAAACGCGAATATCTCCTAAACTAAAAGAGATAAACCCCCCAAAGTTGGCACCAAAAAAATAATTTTTTAGGCCTATATTGTATGCAAATCTTTAAACGCGAATATCTCCTAAACTAGAAGAGATAGACCCCCCAAAGTTGGCACCAAAAAAATATTTTTTTAGGGCTAAATTGTATGCAAATCTTTAAACGCGAATATCTCCTAAACTAGAAGAGATAGACCCCCCAAAGTTGGCACCAAAAAAATAAATTTTTAGGCATATTTTGTATGCAAATCTTTAAACGCGAATATCTCCTAAACTAGAAGAGATAAACCCCCCAAAGTTGGCACCAAAAAAATAATTTTTTAGGCCTATATTGTATGCAAATCTTTAAACGCGAATATCTCCTAAACTAGAAGAGATAGACCCCCCAAAGTTGGCACCAAAAAAATAATTTTTTAGGCCTATATTGTATGCAAATCTTTAAACGCGAATATCTCCTAAACTAGAAGAGATAGACCCCCCAAAGTTGGCACCAAAAAAATAATTTTTTAGGCACATTTTGTATGCAAATCTTTAAACGCGAATATCTCCTAAACTAGAAGAGATAGACCCCCCAAAGTTGGCACCAAAAAAATAATTTTTTAGGCCTATATTGTATGCAAATCTTTAAACGCGAATATCTCCTAAACTAGAAGAGATAGACCCCCCAAAGTTGGCATAAAAAAAATTTTTTAGGCATATTTTGTATGCAAATCTTTAAACGCGAATATCTCCTAAACTAGAAGAGATAGACCCCCCAAAGTTGGCACCAAAAAAATAATTTTTTAGGCCCATATTGTATGCAAATCTTTAAACGCGAATATCTCCTAAACTAGAAGAGATAGACCCCCCAAAGTTGGCACCAAAAAAATAATTTTTTAGGCCTAAATTGTATGCAAATCTTTAAACGCGAATATCTCCTAAACTAGAAGAGATAGACCCCCCAAAGTTGGCACCAAAAAAATAATTTTTTAGGCCTATATTGTATGCAAATCTTTAAACGCGAATATCTCCTAAACTAGAAGAGATAGACCCCCCAAAGTTGGCACCAAAAAAATAATTTTTTAGGCCTAAATTGTATGCAAATCTTTAAACGCGAATATCTCCTAAACTAGAAGAGATAGACCCCCCAAAGTTGGCACCAAAAAAATAATTTTTTAGGCCCATATTGTATGCAAATCTTTAAACGCGAATATCTCCTAAACTAGAAGAGATAGACCCCCCAAAGTTGGCACCAAAAAAATAATTTTTTAGGCCTATATTGTATGCAAATCTTTAAACGCGAATATCTCCTAAACTAGAAGAGATAGACCCCCCAAAGTTGGCACCAAAAAAATAATTTTTAGGCCTATATTGTATGCAAATCTTTAAACGCGAATATCTCCTAAACTAGAAGAGATAGACCCCCCAAAGTTGGCACCAAAAAAATAATTTTTTAGGCCTATATTGTATGCAAATCTTTAAACGCGAATATCTCCTAAACTAGAAGAGATAGACCCCCCAAAGTTGGCACCAAAAAAATAATTTTTTAGGCCTATATTGTATGCAAATCTTTAAACGCGAATATCTCCTAAACTAGAAGAGATAGACCCCCCAAAGTTGGCACCAAAAAAATATTTTTTTAGGCCTATATTGTATGCAAATCTTCAAACGCGAATATCTCCTAAACTAGAAGAGATAGACCCCCAAAGTTGGCACCAAAAAAATAATTTTTTAGGCCTATATTGTATGCAAATCTTTAAACGCGAATATCTCCTAAACTAGAAGAGATAGACCCCCCAAAGTTGGCACCAAAAAAATAATTTTTTAGGCCTATATTGTATGCAAATCTTTAAACGCGAATATCTCCTAAACTAGAAGAGATAGACCCCCCAAAGTTGGCACCAAAAAAATAATTTTTTAGGCCTATATTGTATGCAAATCTTTAAACGCGAATATCTCCTAAACTAGAAGAGATAGACCCCCCAAAGTTGGCACCAAAAAAATAATTTTTTAGGCCTATATTGTATGCAAATCTTTAAACGCGAATATCTCCTAAACTAGAAGAGATAGACCCCCCAAAGTTGGCACCAAAAAAATAATTTTTTAGGCCTATATTGTATGCAAATCTTTAAACGCGAATATCTCCTAAACTAGAAGAGATAGACCCCCCAAAGTTGGCACCAAAAAAATAATTTTTTAGGCCCATATTGTATGCAAATCTTTAAACGCGAATATCTCCTAAACTAGAAGAGATAGACCCCCCAAAGTTGGCACCAAAAAAATAATTTTTTAGGCCTATATTGTATGCAAATCTTTAAACGCGAATATCTCCTAAACTAGAAGAGATAGACCCCCCAAAGTTGGCACCAAAAAAATAATTTTTTAGGCCTATATTGTATGCAAATCTTTAAACGCGAATATCTCCTAAACTAGAAGAGATAGACCCCCCAAAGTTGGCACCAAAAAAATAATTTTTTAGGCCTATATTGTATGCAAATCTTTAAACGCGAATATCTCCTAAACTAGAAGAGATAGACCCCCCAAAGTTGGCACCAAAAAAATAATTTTTTAGGCCTATATTGTATGCAAATCTTTAAACGCGAATATCTCCTAAACTAGAAGAGATAGACCCCCCAAAGTTGGCACCAAAAAAATAATTTTTTAGGCCTAAATTGTATGCAAATCTTTAAACGCGAATATCTCCTAAACTAGAAGAGATAGACCCCCCAAAGTTGGCACCAAAAAAATAATTTTTTAGGCCTATATTGTATGCAAATCTTTAAACGCGAATATCTCCTAAACTAGAAGAGATAGACCCCCCAAAGTTGGCACCAAAAAATAATTTTTTAGGCCTATATTGTATGCAAATCTTTAAACGCGAATATCTCTTAAACTAGAAGAGATAGACCCCCCAAAGTTGGCACCAAAAAAATAATCTTTTAGGCACATTTTGTATGCAAATCTTTAAACGCGAATATCTCCTAAACTAGAAGAGATAGACCCCCCAAAGTTGGCACCAAAAAAATAATTTTTTAGGCCTATATTGTATGCAAATCTTTAAACGCGAATATCTCCTAAACTAGAAGAGATAGACCCCCCAAAGTTGGCACCAAAAAAATAATTTTTTAGGCCTAAATTGTATGCAAATCTTTAAACGCGAATATCTCCTAAACTAGAAGAGATAGACCCCCCAAAGTTGGCACCAAAAAAATAATTTTTTAGGCCTATATTGTATGCAAATCTTTAAACGCGAATATCTCCTAAACTAGAAGAGATAGACCCCCCAAAGTTGGCACCAAAAAAATAATTTTTTAGGCCTAAATTGTATGCAAATCTTTAAACGCGAATATCTCCTAAACTAGAAGAGATAGACCCCCCAAAGTTGGCACCAAAAAAATAATTTTTTAGGCCTAAATTGTATGCAAATCTTTAAACGCGAATATCTCCTAAACTAGAAGAGATAGACCCCCCAAAGTTGGCAACAAAAAAATAATTTTTTAGGCCTAAATTGTATGCAAATCTTTAAACGCGAATATCTCCTAAACTAGAAGAGATAGACCCCCCAAAGTTGGCACCAAAAAAATAATTTTTTAGGCCTAAATTGTATGCAAATCTTTAAACGCGAATATCTCCTAAACTAGAAGAGATAGACCCCCCAAAGTTGGCACCAAAAAAATAATTTTTTAGGCCTATATTGTATGCAAATGTTTAAACGCGAATATCTCCTAAACTAGAAGAGATAGACCCCCCAAAGTTGGCACCAAAAAAATAATTTTTTAGGCACATTTTGTATGCAAATCTTTAAACGCGAATATCTCCTAAACTAGAAGAGATAGACCCCCCAAAGTTGGCACCAAAAAAATAATTTTTTAGGCTTATATTGTATGCAAATCTTTAAACGCGAATATCTCCTAAACTAGAAGAGATAGACCCCCCAAAGTTGGCACCAAAAAAATAATTTTTTAGGCCTATATTGTATGCCATTCTTTAAACGCGAATATCTCCTAAACTATATTTTTTAGGCCTATATTGTATGCAAATCTTTAAACGCGAATATCTCCTAAACTAGAAGAGATAGACCCCCCAAAGTTGGCACCAAAAAAATAATTTTTTAGGCCTATATTGTATGCAAATCTTTAAACGCGAATATCTCTTAAACTAGAAGAGATAGACCCCCCAAAGTTGGCACCAAAAAAATAATTTTTTAGGCCTATATTGTATGCAAATCTTTAAACGCGAATATCTCCTAAACTAGAAGAGATAGACCCCCCAAAGTTGGCACCAAAAAAATAATTTTTAGGCCTATATTGTATGCAAATCTTTAAACGCGAATATCTCCTAAACTAGAAGAGATAGACCCCCCAAAGTTGGCACCAAAAAAATAATTTTTTAGGCCTATATTGTATGCAAATCTTTAAACGCGAATATCTCCTAAACTAGAAGAGATAGACCCCCCAAAGTTGGCACCAAAAAAATAATTTTTTAGGCCTATATTGTATGCAAATCTTTAAACGCGAATATCTCCTAAACTAGAAGAGATAGACCCCCCAAAGTTGGCACCAAAAAAATATTTTTTTAGGCCTATATTGTATGCAAATCTTCAAACGCGAATATCTCCTAAACTAGAAGAGATAGACCCCCAAAGTTGGCACCAAAAAAATAATTTTTTAGGCCTATATTGTATGCAAATCTTTAAACGCGAATATCTCCTAAACTAGAAGAGATAGACCCCCCAAAGTTGGCACCAAAAAAATAATTTTTTAGGCCTATATTGTATGCAAATCTTTAAACGCGAATATCTCCTAAACTAGAAGAGATAGACCCCCCAAAGTTGGCACCAAAAAAATAATTTTTTAGGCCTATATTGTATGCAAATCTTTAAACGCGAATATCTCCTAAACTAGAAGAGATAGACCCCCCAAAGTTGGCACCAAAAAAATAATTTTTTAGGCCTATATTGTATGCAAATCTTTAAACGCGAATATCTCCTAAACTAGAAGAGATAGACCCCCCAAAGTTGGCACCAAAAAAATAATTTTTTAGGCCTATATTGTATGCAAATCTTTAAACGCGAATATCTCCTAAACTAGAAGAGATAGACCCCCCAAAGTTGGCACCAAAAAAATAATTTTTTAGGCCCATATTGTATGCAAATCTTTAAACGCGAATATCTCCTAAACTAGAAGAGATAGACCCCCCAAAGTTGGCACCAAAAAAATAATTTTTTAGGCCTATATTGTATGCAAATCTTTAAACGCGAATATCTCCTAAACTAGAAGAGATAGACCCCCCAAAGTTGGCACCAAAAAAATAATTTTTTAGGCCTATATTGTATGCAAATCTTTAAACGCGAATATCTCCTAAACTAGAAGAGATAGACCCCCCAAAGTTGGCACCAAAAAAATAATTTTTTAGGCCTATATTGTATGCAAATCTTTAAACGCGAATATCTCCTAAACTAGAAGAGATAGACCCCCCAAAGTTGGCACCAAAAAAATAATTTTTTAGGCCTATATTGTATGCAAATCTTTAAACGCGAATATCTCCTAAACTAGAAGAGATAGACCCCCCAAAGTTGGCACCAAAAAAATAATTTTTTAGGCCTAAATTGTATGCAAATCTTTAAACGCGAATATCTCCTAAACTAGAAGAGATAGACCCCCCAAAGTTGGCACCAAAAAAATAATTTTTTAGGCCTATATTGTATGCAAATCTTTAAACGCGAATATCTCCTAAACTAGAAGAGATAGACCCCCCAAAGTTGGCACCAAAAAATAATTTTTTAGGCCTATATTGTATGCAAATCTTTAAACGCGAATATCTCTTAAACTAGAAGAGATAGACCCCCCAAAGTTGGCACCAAAAAAATAATCTTTTAGGCACATTTTGTATGCAAATCTTTAAACGCGAATATCTCCTAAACTAGAAGAGATAGACCCCCCAAAGTTGGCACCAAAAAAATAATTTTTTAGGCCTATATTGTATGCAAATCTTTAAACGCGAATATCTCCTAAACTAGAAGAGATAGACCCCCCAAAGTTGGCACCAAAAAAATAATTTTTTAGGCCTAAATTGTATGCAAATCTTTAAACGCGAATATCTCCTAAACTAGAAGAGATAGACCCCCCAAAGTTGGCACCAAAAAAATAATTTTTTAGGCCTATATTGTATGCAAATCTTTAAACGCGAATATCTCCTAAACTAGAAGAGATAGACCCCCCAAAGTTGGCACCAAAAAAATAATTTTTTAGGCCTAAATTGTATGCAAATCTTTAAACGCGAATATCTCCTAAACTAGAAGAGATAGACCCCCCAAAGTTGGCACCAAAAAAATAATTTTTTAGGCCTAAATTGTATGCAAATCTTTAAACGCGAATATCTCCTAAACTAGAAGAGATAGACCCCCCAAAGTTGGCAACAAAAAAATAATTTTTTAGGCCTAAATTGTATGCAAATCTTTAAACGCGAATATCTCCTAAACTAGAAGAGATAGACCCCCCAAAGTTGGCACCAAAAAAATAATTTTTTAGGCCTAAATTGTATGCAAATCTTTAAACGCGAATATCTCCTAAACTAGAAGAGATAGACCCCCCAAAGTTGGCACCAAAAAAATAATTTTTTAGGCCTATATTGTATGCAAATGTTTAAACGCGAATATCTCCTAAACTAGAAGAGATAGACCCCCCAAAGTTGGCACCAAAAAAATAATTTTTTAGGCTTATATTGTATGCAAATCTTTAAACGCGAATATCTCCTAAACTAGAAGAGATAGACCCCCCAAAGTTGGCACCAAAAAAATAATTTTTTAGGCCTATATTGTATGCCATTCTTTAAACGCGAATATCTCCTAAACTATATTTTTTAGGCCTATATTGTATGCAAATCTTTAAACGCGAATATCTCCTAAACTAGAAGAGATAGACCCCCCAAAGTTGGCACCAAAAAAATAATTTTTTAGGCCTATATTGTATGCAAATCTTTAAACGCGAATATCTCTTAAACTAGAAGAGATAGACCCCCCAAAGTTGGCACCAAAAAAATAATTTTTTAGGCCTATATTGTATGCAAATCTTTAAACGCGAATATCTCCTAAACTAGAAGAGATAGACCCCCCAAAGTTGGCACCAAAAAAATAATTTTTTAGGCCTATATTGTATGCAAATCTTTAAACGCGAATATCTCCTAAACTAGAAGAGATAGACCCCCCAAAGTTGGCACCAAAAAAATAATTTTTTAGGCCTAAATTGTATGCAAATCTTTAAACTCGAATATCTCCTAAACTAGAAGAGATAGACCCCCCAAAGTTGGCACCAAAAAAATAATTTTTTAGGCCTATATTGTATGCAAATCTTTAAACGCGAATATCTCCTAAACTAGAAGAGATAGACCCCCCAAAGTTGGCACCAAAAAAATAATTTTTTAGGCCTAAATTGTATGCAAATCTTTAAACGCGAATATCTCCTAAACTAGAAGAGATAGACCCCCCAAAGTTGGCACCAAAAAAATAATTTTTTAGGCCTATATTGTATGCAAATCTTTAAACACGAATATCTCCTAAACTAGAAGAGATAGACCCCCCAAAGTTGGCACCAAAAAAATAATTTTTTAGGTCCATATTGTATGCAAATCTTTAAACGCGAATATCTCCTAAACTAGAAGAGATAGACCCCCCAAAGTTGGCACCAAAAAAATAATTTTTTAGGCCTATATTGTATGCAAATCTTTAAACGCGAATATCTCCTAAACTAGAAGAGATAGACCCCCCAAAGTTGGCACCAAAAAAATAATTTTTTAGGCCTATATTGTATGCAAATCTTTAAACGCGAATATCTCCTAAACTAGAAGAGATAGACCCCCCAAAGTTGGCACCAAAAAAATAATTTTTTAGGCCTATATTGTATGCAAATCTTTAAACGCGAATATCTCCTAAACTAGAAGAGATAGACCCCCCAAAGTTGGCACCAAAAAAATAATTTTTTAGGCCCATATTGTATGCAAATCTTTAAACGCGAATATCTCCTAAACTAGAAGAGATAGACCCCCCAAAGTTGGCACCAAAAAAATAATTTTTTAGGCCTATATTGTATGCAAATCTTTAAACGCGAATATCTCCTAAACTAGAAGAGATAGACCCCCCAAAGTTGGCACCAAAAAAATAATTTTTTAGGCCTATATTGTATGCAAATCTTTAAACGCGAATATCTCCTAAACTAGAAGAGATAGACCCCCCAAAGTTGGCACCAAAAAAATAATTTTTTAGGCCTATATTGTATGCAAATCTTTAAACGCGAATATCTCCTAAACTAGAAGAGATAGACCCCCCAAAGTTGGCACCAAAAAAATAATTTTTTAGGCCTATATTGTATGCAAATCTTTAAACGCGAATATCTCCTAAACTAGAAGAGATAGACCCCCCAAAGTTGGCACCAAAAAAATAATTTTTTAGGCCTAAATTGTATGCAAATCTTTAAACGCGAATATCCCCTAAACTAGAAGAGATAGACCCCCCAAAGTTGGCACCAAAAAAATAATTTTTTAGGCCTATATTGTATGCAAATCTTTAAACGCGAATATCTCCTAAACTAGAAGAGATAGACCCCCCAAAGTTGGCACCAAAAAATAATTTTTTAGGCCTATATTGTATGCAAATCTTTAAACGCGAATATCTCTTAAACTAGAAGAGATAGACCCCCCAAAGTTGGCACCAAAAAAATAATCTTTTAGGCACATTTTGTATGCAAATCTTTAAACGCGAATATCTCCTAAACTAGAAGAGATAGACCCCCCAAAGTTGGCACCAAAAAAAATAATTTTTTAGGCCTATATTGTATGCAAATCTTTAAACGCGAATATCTCCTAAACTAGAAGAGATAGCCCCCCAAAGTTGGCACCAAAAAAATAATTTTTTAGGCCTAAATTGTATGCAAATCTTTAAACGCGAATATCTCCTAAACTAGAAGAGATAGACCCCCCAAAGTTGGCACCAAAAAAATAATTTTTTAGGCCTATATTGTATGCAAATCTTTAAACGCGAATATCTCCTAAACTAGAAGAGATAGACCCCCCAAAGTTGGCACCAAAAAAATAATTTTTTAGGCCTATTTTGTATGCAAATCTTTAAACGCGAATATCTCCTAAACTAGAAGAGATAGACCCCCCAAAGTTGGCACCAAAAAAATAATTTTTTAGGCCAATATTGTATGCAAATCTTTAAACGCGAATATCTCCTAAACTAGAAGAGATAGACCCCCCAAAGTTGGCACCAAAAAAATAATTTTTTAGGCCTATATTGTATGCAAATCTTTAAACGCGAATATCTCCTAAACTAGAAGAGATAGACCCCCCAAAGTTGGCACCAAAAAAATAATTTTTTAGGCCTATATTGCATACAAATCTTTAAACGCGAATATCTCCTAAACTAGAAGAGATAGACCCCCCAAAGTTGGCACCAAAAAAATAATTTTTTAGGCACATTTTGTATGCAAATCTTTAAACGCGAATATCTCCTAAACTAGAAGAGATAGACCCCCCAAAGTTGGCACCAAAAAAATAATTTTTTAGGCCTATATTGTATGCAAATCTTTAAACGCGAATATCTCCTAAACTAGAAGAGATAGACCCCCCAAAGTTGGCACCAAAAAAATAATTTTTAGGCCTATATTGTATGCAAATCTTTAAACGCGAATATCTCCTAAACTAGAAGAGACAGACCCCCCAAAGTTGGCACCAAAAAAATAATTTTTTAGGCCTATATTGTATGCAAATCTTTAAACGCGAATATCTCCTAAACTAGAAGAGATAGACCCCCCAAAGTTGGCACCAAAAAAATAATTTTTTAGGCCTATATTGTATGCAAATCTTTAAACGCGAATATCTCCTAAACTAGAAGAGATAGACCCCCCAAAGTTGGCACCAAAAAAATAATTTTTTAGGCCTATATTGTATGCAAATCTTTAAACGCGAATATCTCCTAAACTAGAAGAGATAGACCCCCCAAAGTTGGCACCAAAAAAATAATTTTTTAGGCCTATATTGTATGCAAATCTTTAAACGCGAATATCTCCTAAACTAGAAGAGATAGACCCCCCAAAGTTGGCACCAAAAAAATAATTTTTAGGCCTATATTGTATGCAAATCTTTAAACGCGAATATCTCCTAAACTAGAAGAGATAGACCCCCCAAAGTTGGCACCAAAAAAATAATTTTTAGGCCTATATTGTATGCAAATCTTTAAACGCGAATATCTCCTAAACTAGAAGAGATAGACCCCCCAAAGTTGGCACCAAAAAAATAATTTTTTAGGCCCATATTGTATGCAAATCTTTAAACGCGAATATCTCCTAAACTAGAAGAGATAGACCCCCCAAAGTTGGCACCAAAAAAATAATTTTTTAGGCCTATATTGTATGCAAATCTTTAAACGCGAATATCTCCTAAACTAGAAGAGATAAACCCCCCAAAGTTGGCACCAAAAAAATAATTTTTTAGGCCTATATTGTATGCAAATCTTTAAACGCGAATATCTCCTAAACTAGAAGAGATAGACCCCCCAAAGTTGGCACCAAAAAAATAATTTTTTAGGCCTATATTGTATGCAAATCTTTAAACGCGAATATCTCCTAAACTAGAAGAGATAGACCCCCCAAAGTTGGCACCAAAAAAATAATTTTTTAGGCACATTTTGTATGCAAATCTTTAAACGCGAATATCTCCTAAACTAGAAGAGATAGACCCCCCAAAGTTGGCACCAAAAAAATAATTTTTTAGGCCTATATTGTATGCAAATCTTTAAACGCGAATATCTCCTAAACTAGAAGAGATAGACCCCCCAAAGTTGGCACCAAAAAATAATTTTTTAGGCCTATATTGTATGCAAATCTTTAAACGCGAATATCTCCTAAACTAGAAGAGATAGACCCCCCAAAGTTGGCACCAAAAAAATAATTTTTTAGGCACATTTTGTATGCAAATCTTTAAACGCGAATATCTCCTAAACTAGAAGAGATAGACCCCCCAAAGTTGGCACCAAAAAAATAATTTTTTAGGCCTATATTGTATGCAAATCTTTAAACGCGAATATCTCCTAAACTAGAAGAGATAGACCCCCCAAAGTTGGCACCAAAAAAATAATTTTTTAGGCCTATATTGTATGCAAATCTTTAAACGCGAATATCTCCTAAACTAGAAGAGATAGACCCCCCAAAGTTGGCACCAAAAAATAATTTTTTAGGCACATTTTGTATGCAAATCTTTAAACGCGAATATCTCCTAAACTAGAAGAGATAGACCCCCCAAAGTTGGCACCAAAAAAATAATTTTTTAGGCCTATATTGTATGCAAATCTTTAAACGCGAATATCTCCTAAACTAGAAGAAATAGACCCCCCAAAGTTGGCACCAAAAAAATAATTTTTTAGGCCTATATTGTATGCAAATCTTTAAACGCGAATATCTCCTAAACTAGAAGAGATAGACCCCCCAAAGTTGGCACCAAAAAAATAATTTTTTAGGCCTATATTGTATGCAAATCTTTAAACGCGAATATCTCCTAAACTAGAAGAGATAGACCCCCCAAAGTTGGCACCAAAAAAATAATTTTTTAGGCACATTTTGTATGCAAATCTTTAAACGCGAATATCTCCTAAACTAGAAGAGATAGACCCCCCAAAGTTGGCACCAAAAAAATAATTTTTTAGGCCTATATTGTATGCAAATCTTTAAACGCGAATATCTCCTAAACTAGAAGAGATAGACCCCCCAAAGTTGGCACCAAAAAAATAATTTTTTAGACCTATATTGTATGCAAATCTTTAAACGCGAATATCTCCTAAACTAGAAGAGATAGACCCCCCAAAGTTGGCATAAAAAAAATTTTTTAGGCATATTTTGTATGCAAATCTTTAAACGCGAATATCTCCTAAACTAGAAGAGATAGACCCCCCAAAGTTGGCACCAAAAAAAAAAATTTTTAGGCCTATATTGTATGCAAATCTTTAAACGCGAATATCTCCTAAACTAGAAGATATAGACCCCCCAAAGTTGGCACCAAAAAAATAATTTTTTAGGCCTATATTGTATGCAAATCTTTAAACGCGAATATCTCCTAAACTAGAAGAGATAGACCCCCCAAAGTTGGCACCAAAAAAATAATTTTTTAGGCCTATATTGTATGCAAATCTTTAAACGCGAATATCTCCTAAACTAGAAGAGATAGACCCCCCAAAGTTGGCACCAAAAAAATAATTTTTTAGGGCTAAATTGTATGCAAATCTTTAAACGCGAATATCTCCTAAACTAGAAGAGATAGACCCCCCAAAGTTGGCACCAAAAAAATAAATTTTTAGGCATATTTTGTATGCAAATCTTTAAACGCGAATATCTCCTAAACTAGAAGAGATAGACCCCCCAAAGTTGGCACCAAAAAAATAATTTTTTAGGCCTATATTGTATGCAAATCTTTAAACGCGAATATCTCCTAAACTAGAAGAGATAGACCCCCCAAAGTTGGCACCAAAAAAATAATTTTTTAGGCCTATATTGTATGCAAATCTTTAAACGCGAATATCTCCTAAACTAGAAGAGATAGACCCCCCAAAGTTGGCACCAAAAAAATAATTTTTTAGGGCTAAATTGTATGCAAATCTTTAAACGCGAATATCTCCTAAACTAGAAGAGATAGACCCCCCAAAGTTGGCACCAAAAAAATAAATTTTTAGGCATATTTTGTATGCAAATCTTTAAACGCGAATATCTCCTAAACTAGAAGAGATAGACCCCCCAAAGTTGGCACCAAAAAAATAATTTTTTAGGCCTATATTGTATGCAAATCTTTAAACGCGAATATCTCCTAAACTAGAAGAGATAGACCCCCCAAAGTTGGCACCAAAAAAATAATTTTTTAGGCCTATATTGTATGCAAATCTTTAAACGCGAATATCTCCTAAACTAGAAGAAATAGACCCCCCAAAGTTGGCACCAAAAAAATAATTTTTTAGGCCTATATTGTATGCAAATCTTTAAACGCGAATATCTCCTAAACTAGAAGAGATAGACCCCCCAAAGTTGGCACCAAAAAAATAATTTTTTAGGCCTATATTGTATGCAAATCTTTAAACGCGAATATCTCCTAAACTAGAAGAGATAGACCCCCCAAAGTTGGCACCAAAAAAATAATTTTTTAGGCACATTTTGTATGCAAATCTTTAAACGCGAATATCTCCTAAACTAGAAGAGATAGACCCCCCAAAGTTGGCATAAAAAAAATTTTTTAGGCATATTTTGTATGCAAATCTTTAAACGCGAATATCTCCTAAACTAGAAGAGATAGACCCCCCAAAGTTGGCACCAAAAAAAAAAATTTTTAGGCCTATATTGTATGCAAATCTTTAAACGCGAATATCTCCTAAACTAGAAGATATAGACCCCCCAAAGTTGGCACCAAAAAAATAATTTTTTAGGCCTATATTGTATGCAAATCTTTAAACGCGAATATCTCCTAAACTAGAAGAGATAGACCCCCCAAAGTTGGCACCAAAAAAATAATTTTTTAGGCCTATATTGTATGCAAATCTTTAAACGCGAATATCTCCTAAACTAGAAGAGATAGACCCCCCAAAGTTGGCACCAAAAAAATAATTTTTTAGGCCTATATTGTATGCAAATCTTTAAACGCGAATATCTCCTAAACTAGAAGAGATAGACCCCCCAAAGTTGGCACCAAAAAAATAATTTTTTAGGCCTATATTGTATGCAAATCTTTAAACGCGAATATCTCCTAAACTAGAAGAGATAGACCCCCCAAAGTTGGCACCAAAAAAATAATTTTTTAGGCCTATATTGTATGCAAATCTTTAAACGCGAATATCTCCTAAACTAGAAGAGATAGACCCCCCAAAGTTGGCACCAAAAAAATAATTTTTTAGGCCTATATTGTATGCAAATCTTTAAACGCGAATATCTCCTAAACTAGAAGAGATAGACCCCCCAAAGTTGGCACCAAAAAAATAATTTTTTAGGCCTATATTGTATGCAAATCTTTAAACGCGAATATCTCCTAAACTAGAAGAGATAGACCCCCCAAAGTTGGCACCAAAAAAATAATTTTTTAGGCCTAAATTGTATTCAAATCTTTAAACGCGAATATCTCCTAAACTAGAAGAGATAGACCCCCCAAAGTTGGCACCAAAAAAATAATTTTTTAGGCCTATATTGTATGCAAATCTTTAAACGCGAATATCTCCTAAACTAGAAGAGATAGACCCCCCAAAGTTGGCACCAAAAAATAATTTTTTAGGCCTATATTGTATGCAAATCTTTAAACGCGAATATCTCCTAAACTAGAAGAGATAGACCCCCCAAAGTTGGCACCAAAAAAATAATTTTTTAGGCCTATATTGTATGCAAATCTTTAAACGCGAATATCTCCTAAACTAGAAGAGATAGACCCCCCAAAGTTGGCACCAAAAAAATAATTTTTTAGGCCTATATTGTATGCAAATCTTTAAACGCGAATATCTCCTAAACTAGAAGAGATAGACCCCCCAAAGTTGGCACCAAAAAAATAATTTTTTAGGCCTATATTGTATGCAAATCTTTAAACGCGAATATCTCCTAAACTAGAAGAGATAGACCCCCCAAAGTTGGCACCAAAAAAATAATTTTTTAGGCCTATATTGTATGCAAATCTTTAAACGCGAATATCTCCTAAACTAGAAGAGATAGACCCCCCAAAGTTGGCACCAAAAAAATAATTTTTTAGGCCTATATTGTATGCAAATCTTTAAACGCGAATATCTCCTAAACTAGAAGAGATAGACCCCCCAAAGTTGGCACCAAAAAAATAATTTTTTAGGCCTAAATTGTATGCAAATCTTTAAACGCGAATATCTCCTAAACTAGAAGAGATAGACCCCCCAAAGTTGGCAACAAAAAAATAATTTTTTAGGCCTAAATTGTATGCAAATCTTTAAACGCGAATATCTCCTAAACTAGAAGAGATAGACCCCCCAAAGTTGGCACCAAAAAAATAATTTTTTAGGCCTATATTGTATGCAAATCTTCAAACGCGAATATCTCCTAAACTAGAAGAGATAGACCCCCCAAAGTTGGCACCAAAAAAATAATTTTTTAGGCCTAAATTGTATGCAAATCTTTAAACGCGAATATCTCCTAAACTAGAAGAGATAGACCCCCCAAAGTTGGCACCAAAAAAATAATTTTTTAGGCCTATATTGTATGCAAATCTTTAAACGCGAATATCTCCTAAACTAGAAGAGATAGACCCCCCAAAGTTGGCACCAAAAAAATAATTTTTTAGGCCTAAATTGTATGCAAATCTTTAAACGCGAATATCTCCTAAACTAGAAGAGATAGACCCCCCAAAGTTGGCACCAAAAAAATAATTTTTTAGGCCTAAATTGTATGCAAATCTTTAAACGCGAATATCTCCTAAACTAGAAGAGATAGACCCCCCAAAGTTGGCAACAAAAAAATAATTTTTTAGGCCTAAATTGTATGCAAATCTTTAAACGCGAATATCTCCTAAACTAGAAGAGATAGACCCCCCAAAGTTGGCACCAAAAAAATAATTTTTTAGGCCTATATTGTATGCAAATCTTCAAACGCGAATATCTCCTAAACTAGAAGAGATAGACCCCCCAAAGTTGGCACCAAAAAAATAATTTTTTAGGCCTAAATTGTATGCAAATCTTTAAACGCGAATATCTCCTAAACTAGAAGAGATAGACCCCCCAAAGTTGGCACCAAAAAAATAATTTTTTAGGCCTAAATTGTATGCAAATCTTTAAACGCGAATATCTCCTAAACTAGAAGAGATAGACCCCCAAAGTTGGCACCAAAAAAATAATTTTTTAGGCCTATATTGTATGCAAATCTTTAAACGCGAATATCTCCTAAACTAGAAGAGATAGACCCCCCAAAGTTGGCACCAAAAAAATAATTTTTTAGGCCTAAATTGTATGCAAATCTTTAAACGCGAATATCTCCTAAACTAGAAGAGATAGACCCCCAAAGTTGGCACCAAAAAAATAATTTTTTAGGCCCATATTGTATGCAAATCTTTAAACGCGAATATCTCCTAAACTAGAAGAGATAGACCCCCCAAAGTTGGCACCAAAAAAATAATTTTTTAGGCCTATATTGTATGCAAATCTTTAAACGCGAATATCTCCTAAACTAGAAGAGATAGACCCCCCAAAGTTGGCACCAAAAAAATAATTTTTTAGGCCTATATTGTATGCAAATCTTTAAACGCGAATATCTCCTAAACTAGAAGAGATAGACCCCCCAAAGTTGGCACCAAAAAAATAATTTTTTAGGCCTATATTGTATGCAAATCTTTAAACGCGAATATCTCCTAAACTAGAAGAGATAGACCCCCCAAAGTTGGCACCAAAAAAATAATTTTTTAGGCCTATATTGTATGCAAATGTTTAAACGCGAATATCTCCTAAACTAGAAGAGGTAGACCCCCCAAAGTTGGCACCAAAAAAATAATTTTTTAGGCACATTTTGTATGCAAATCTTTAAACGCGAATATCTCCTAAACTAGAAGAGATAGACCCCCCAAAGTTGGCACCAAAAAAATAATTTTTTAGGCTTATATTGTATGCAAATCTTTAAACGCGAATATCTCCTAAACTAGAAGAGATAGACCCCCCAAAGTTGGCACCAAAAAAATAATTTTTTAGGCCTATATTGTATGCCATTCTTTAAACGCGAATATCTCCTAAACTAGAAGAGATAGACCCCCCAAAGTTGGCACCAAAAAAATAATTTTTTAGGCCTATATTGTATGCAAATCTTTAAACGCGAATATCTCCTAAACTAGAAGAGATAGACCCCCCAAAGTTGGCACCAAAAAAATAATTTTTTAGGCCTATATTGTATGCAAATCTTTAAACGCGAATATCTCCTAAACTAGAAGAGATAGACCCCCCAAAGTTGGCACCAAAAAAATAATTTTTTAGGCCTATATTGTATGCAAATCTTTAAACGCGAATATCTCCTAAACTAGAAGAGATAGACCCCCCAAAGTTGGCACCAAAAAAATAATTTTTTAGGCCTATATTGTATGCAAATCTTTAAACGCGAATATCTCCTAAACTAGAAGAGATAGACCCCCCAAAGTTGGCACCAAAAAAATAATTTTTTAGGCCTATATTGTATGCCATTCTTTAAACGCGAATATCTCCTAAACTAGAAGAGATAGACCCCCCAAAGTTGGCACCAAAAAAATAAATTTTTAGGCATATTTTGTATGCAAATCTTTAAACGCGAATATCTCCTAAACTAGAAGAGATAGACCCCCCAAAGTTGGCACCAAAAAAATAATTTTTTAGGCCTATATTGTATGCAAATCTTTAAACGCGAATATCTCCTAAACTAGAAGAGATAGACCCCCCAAAGTTGGCACCAAAAAAATAATTTTTTAGGCCTATATTGTATGCAAATCTTTAAACGCGAATATCTCCTAAACTAGAAGAGATAGACCCCCCAAAGTTGGCACCAAAAAAATAATTTTTTAGGCCTATATTGTATGCAAATCTTTAAACGCGAATATCTCCTAAACTAGAAGAGATAGACCCCCCAAAGTTGGCACCAAAAAAATAATTTTTTAGGCCTATATTGTATGCAAATCTTTAAACGCGAATATCTCCTAAACTAGAAGAGATAGACCCCCCAAAGTTGGCACCAAAAAAATAATTTTTTAGGCCTATATTGTATGCAAATCTTTAAACGCGAATATCTCCTAAACTAGAAGAGATAGACCCCCCAAAGTTGGCACCAAAAAAATAATTTTTTAGGCCTATATTGTATGCAAATCTTTAAACGCGAATATCTCTTAAACTAGAAGAGATAGACCTCCCAAAGTTGGCACCAAAAAAATAATTTTTTAGGCCTATATTGTATGCAAATCTTTAAACGCGAATATCTCCTAAACTAGAAGAGATAGACCCCCCAAAGTTGGCACCAAAAAAATAATTTTTTAGGCCTATATTGTATGCAAATCTTTAAACGCGAATATCTCCTAAACTAGAAGAGATAGACCCCCCAAAGTTGGCACCAAAAAAATAATTTTTTAGGCCTAAATTGTATGCAAATCTTTAAACTCGAATATCTCCTAAACTAGAAGAGATAGACCCCCCAAAGTTGGCACCAAAAAAATAATTTTTTAGGCCTATATTGTATGCAAATCTTTAAACGCGAATATCTCCTAAACTAGAAGAGATAGACCCCCCAAAGTTGGCACCAAAAAAATAATTTTTTAGGCCTAAATTGTATGCAAATCTTTAAACGCGAATATCTCCTAAACTAGAAGAGATAGACCCCCCAAAGTTGGCACCAAAAAAATAATTTTTTAGGCCTATATTGTATGCAAATCTTTAAACGCGAATATCTCCTAAACTAGAAGAGATAGACCCCCCAAAGTTGGCACCAAAAAAATAATTTTTTAGGCCTAAATTGTATGCAAATCTTTAAACGCGAATATCTCCTAAACTAGAAGAGATAGACCCCCCAAAGTTGGCACCAAAAAAATAATTTTTTAGGTCCATATTGTATGCAAATCTTTAAACGCGAATATCTCCTAAACTAGAAGAGATAGACCCCCCAAAGTTGGCACCAAAAAAATAATTTTTTAGGCCTATATTGTATGCAAATCTTTAAACGCGAATATCTCCTAAACTAGAAGAGATAGACCCCCCAAAGTTGGCACCAAAAAAATAATTTTTTAGGCCTATATTGTATGCAAATCTTTAAACGCGAATATCTCCTAAACTAGAAGAGATAGACCCCCCAAAGTTGGCACCAAAAAAATAATTTTTTAGGCCTATATTATATGCAAATCTTTAAACGCGAATATCTCCTAAACTAGAAGAGATAGACCCCCCAAAGTTGGCACCAAAAAAATAATTTTTTAGGCCTATATTGTATGCAAATCTTTAAACGCGAATATCTCCTAAACTAGAAGAGATAGACCCCCCAAAGTTGGCACCAAAAAAATATTTTTTTAGGCCTATATTGTATGCAAATCTTCAAACGCGAATATCTCCTAAACTAGAAGAGATAGACCCCCCAAAGTTGGCACCAAAAAAATAATTTTTTAGGCCTATATTGTATGCAAATCTTTAAACGCGAATATCTCCTAAACTAGAAGAGATAGACCCCCCAAAGTTGGCACCAAAAAAATAATTTTTTAGGCCTATATTGTATGCAAATCTTTAAACGCGAATATCTCCTAAACTAGAAGAGATAGACCCCCAAAGTTGGCACCAAAAAAATAATTTTTTAGGCCTATATTGTATGCAAATCTTTAAACGCGAATATCTCCTAAACTAGAAGAGATAGACCCCCCAAAGTTGGCACCAAAAAAATAATTTTTTAGGCCTATATTGTATGCAAATCTTTAAACGCGAATATCTCCTAAACTAGAAGAGATAGACCCCCCAAAGTTGGCACCAAAAAAATAATTTTTTAGGCCTATATTGTATGCAAATCTTTAAACGCGAATATCTCCTAAACTAGAAGAGATAGACCCCCCAAAGTTGGCACCAAAAAAATAATTTTTTAGGCCCATATTGTATGCAAATCTTTAAACGCGAATATCTCCTAAACTAGAAGAGATAGACCCCCCAAAGTTGGCACCAAAAAAATAATTTTTTAGGCCTATATTGTATGCAAATCTTTAAACGCGAGTATCTCCTAAACTAGAAGAGATAGACCCCCCAAAGTTGGCACCAAAAAAATAATTTTTTAGGCCTATATTGTATGCAAATCTTTAAACGCGAATATCTCCTAAACTAGAAGAGATAGACCCCCCAAAGTTGGCACCAAAAAAATAATTTTTTAGGCCTATATTGTATGCAAATCTTTAAACGCGAATATCTCCTAAACTAGAAGAGATAGACCCCCCAAAGTTGGCACCAAAAAAATAATTTTTTAGGCCTATATTGTATGCAAATCTTTAAACGCGAATATCTCCTAAACTAGAAGAGATAGACCCCCCAAAGTTGGCACCAAAAAAATAATTTTTTAGGCCTAAATTGTATGCAAATCTTTAAACGCGAATATCTCCTAAACTAGAAGAGATAGACCCCCCAAAGTTGGCACCAAAAAAATAATTTTTTAGGCCTATATTGTATGCAAATCTTTAAACGCGAATATCTCCTAAACTAGAAGAGATAGACCCCCCAAAGTTGGCACCAAAAAATAATTTTTTAGGCCTATATTGTATGCAAATCTTTAAACGCGAATATCTCTTAAACTAGAAGAGATAGACCCCCCAAAGTTGGCACCAAAAAAATAATCTTTTAGGCACATTTTGTATGCAAATCTTTAAACGCGAATATCTCCTAAACTAGAAGAGATAGACCCCCCAAAGTTGGCACCAAAAAAAATAATTTTTTAGGCCTATATTGTATGCAAATCTTTAAACGCGAATATCTCCTAAACTAGAAGAGATAGACCCCCCAAAGTTGGCACCAAAAAAATAATTTTTTAGGCCTATATTGTATGCAAATCTTTAAACGCGAATATCTCCTAAACTAGAAGAGATAGACCCCCCAAAGTTGGCACCAAAAAAATAATTTTTTAGGCCTAAATTGTATGCAAATCTTTAAACGCGAATATCTCCTAAACTAGAAGAGATAGACCCCCCAAAGTTGGCACCAAAAAAATAATTTTTTAGGCCTAAATTGTATGCAAATCTTTAAACGCGAATATCTCCTAAACTAGAAGAGATAGACCCCCCAAAGTTGGCACCAAAAAAATAATTTTTTAGGCCTATATTGTATGCAAATCTTTAAACGCGAATATCTCCTAAACTAGAAGAGATAGACCCCCCAAAGTTGGCAACAAAAAAATAATTTTTTAGGCCTAAATTGTATGCAAATCTTTAAACGCGAATATCTCCTAAACTAGAAGAGATAGACCCCCCAAAGTTGGCACCAAAAAAATAATTTTTTAGGCCTATATTGTATGCAAATCTTTAAACGCGAATATCTCCTAAACTAGAAGAGATAGACCCCCCAAAGTTGGCACCAAAAAATAATTTTTTAGGCCTATATTGTATGCAAATCTTTAAACGCGAATATCTCTTAAACTAGAAGAGATAGACCCCCCAAAGTTGGCACCAAAAAAATAATCTTTTAGGCACATTTTGTATGCAAATCTTTAAACGCGAATATCTCCTAAACTAGAAGAGATAGACCCCCCAAAGTTGGCACCAAAAAAAATAATTTTTTAGGCCTATATTGTATGCAAATCTTTAAACGCGAATATCTCCTAAACTAGAAGAGATAGACCCCCCAAAGTTGGCACCAAAAAAATAATTTTTTAGGCCTAAATTGTATGCAAATCTTTAAACGCGAATATCTCCTAAACTAGAAGAGATAGACCCCCCAAAGTTGGCACCAAAAAAATAATTTTTTAGGCCTAAATTGTATGCAAATCTTTAAACGCGAATATCTCCTAAACTAGAAGAGATAGACCCCCCAAAGTTGGCAACAAAAAAATAATTTTTTAGGCCTAAATTGTATGCAAATCTTTAAACGCGAATATCTCCTAAACTAGAAGAGATAGACCCCCCAAAGTTGGCACCAAAAAAATAATTTTTTAGGCCTAAATTGTATGCAAATCTTTAAACGCGAATATCTCCTAAACTAGAAGAGATAGACCCACCAAAGTTGGCACCAAAAAAATAATTTTTTAGGCCTATATTGTATGCAAATCTTTAAACGCGAATATCTCCTAAACTAGAAGAGATAGACCCCCCAAAGTTGGCACCAAAAAAAATAATTTTTTAGGCCTATATTGTATGCAAATCTTTAAACGCGAATATCTCCTAAACTAGAAGAGATAGACCCCCCAAAGTTGGCACCAAAAAAATAATTTTTTAGGCCTATATTGTATGCAAATCTTTAAACGCGAATATCTCCTAAACTAGAAGAGATAGACCCCCCAAAGTTGGCACCAAAAAAATAATTTTTTAGGCCTATATTGTATGCAAATCTTTAAACGCGAATATCTCCTAAACTAGAAGAGATAGACCCCCCAAAGTTGGCACCAAAAAAATAATTTTTTAGGCCTATATTGTATGCAAATGTTTAAACGCGAATATCTCCTAAACTAGAAGAGATAGACCCCCCAAAGTTGGCACCAAAAAAATAATTTTTTAGGCACATTTTGTATGCAAATCTTTAAACGCGAATATCTCCTAAACTAGAAGAGATAGACCCCCCAAAGTTGGCACCAAAAAAATAATTTTTTGGCTTATATTGTATGCAAATCTTTAAACGCGAATATCTCCTAAACTAGAAGAGATAGACCCCCCAAAGTTGGCACCAAAAAAATAATTTTTTAGGCCTATATTGTATGCCATTCTTTAAACGCGAATATCTCCTAAACTAGAAGAGATAGACCCCCCAAAGTTGGCACCAAAAAAATAATTTTTTAGGCCTATATTGTATGCAAATCTTTAAACGCGAATATCTCCTAAACTAGAAGAGATAGACCCCCCAAAGTTGGCACCAAAAAAATAATTTTTTAGGCCTATATTGTATGCAAATCTTTAAACGCGAATATCTCCTAAACTAGAAGAGATAGACCCCCCAAAGTTGGCACCAAAAAAATAATTTTTTAGGCCTATATTGTATGCCATTCTTTAAACGCGAATATCTCCTAAACTAGAAGAGATAGACCCCCCAAAGTTGGCACCAAAAAAATAATTTTTTAGGCCTATATTGTATGCCATTCTTTAAACGCGAATATCTCCTAAACTAGAAGAGATAGACCCCCCAAAGTTGGCACCAAAAAAATAAATTTTTAGGCATATTTTGTATGCAAATCTTTAAACGCGAATATCTCTTAAACTAGAAGAGATAGACCCCCCAAAGTTGGCACCAAAAAAATAATTTTTTAGGCCTATATTGTATGCAAATCTTTAAACGCGAATATCTCCTAAACTAGAAGAGATAGACCCCCCAAAGTTGGCACCAAAAAAATAATTTTTTAGGCCTATATTGTATGCAAATCTTTAAACGCGAATATCTCCTAAACTAGAAGAGATAGACCCCCCAAAGTTGGCACCAAAAAAATAATTTTTTAGGCCTATATTGTATGCAAATCTTTAAACGCGAATATCTCTTAAACTAGAAGAGATAGACCCCCCAAAGTTGGCACCAAAAAAATAATTTTTTAGGCCTATATTGTATGCAAATCTTTAAACGCGAATATCTCCTAAACTAGAAGAGATAGACCCCCCAAAGTTGGCACCAAAAAAATAATTTTTTAGGCCTATATTGTATGCAAATCTTTAAACGCGAATATCTCCTAAACTAGAAGAGATAGACCCCCCAAAGTTGGCACCAAAAAAATAATTTTTTAGGCCTATATTGTATGCAAATCTTTAAACGCGAATATCTCCTAAACTAGAAGAGATAGACCCCCCAAAGTTGGCACCAAAAAAATAATTTTTTAGGCCTATATTGTATGCAAATCTTTAAACGCGAATATCTCCTAAACTAGAAGAGATAGACCCCCCAAAGTTGGCACCAAAAAAATAATTTTTTAGGCCTATATTGTATGCAAATCTTTAAACGCGAATATCTCCTAAACTAGAAGAGATAGACCCCCCAAAGTTGGCACCAAAAAAATAATTTTTTAGGCCTATATTGTATGCAAATCTTTAAACGCGAATATCTCCTAAACTAGAAGAGATAGACACCCCAAAGTTGGCACCAAAAAAATAATTTTTTAGGCCTATATTGTATGCAAATCTTTAAACGCGAATATCTCCTAAACTAGAAGAGATAGACCCCCCAAAGTTGGCACCAAAAAAATAATTTTTTAGGCCTATATTGTATGCAAATGTTTAAACGCGAATATCTCCTAAACTAGAAGAGATAGACCCCCCAAAGTTGGCACCAAAAAAATAATTTTTTAGGCACATTTTGTATGCAAATCTTTAAACGCGAATATCTCCTAAACTAGAAGAGATAGACCCCCCAAAGTTGGCACCAAAAAAATAATTTTTTAGGCTTATATTGTATGCAAATCTTTAAACGCGAATATCTCCTAAACTAGAAGAGATAGACCCCCCAAAGTTGGCACCAAAAAAATAATTTTTTAGGCCTATATTGTATGCCATTCTTTAAACGCGAATATCTCCTAAACTAGAAGAGATAGACCCCCCAAAGTTGGCACCAAAAAAATAATTTTTTAGGCCTATATTGTATGCAAATCTTTAAACGCGAATATCTCCTAAACTAGAAGAGATAGACCCCCCAAAGTTGGCACCAAAAAAATAATTTTTTAGGCCTATATTGTATGCAAATCTTTAAACGCGAATATCTCCTAAACTAGAAGAGATAGACCCCCCAAAGTTGGCACCAAAAAAATAATTTTTTAGGCCTATATTGTATGCAAATCTTTAAACGCGAATATCTCCTAAACTAGAAGAGATAGACCCCCCAAAGTTGGCACCAAAAAAATAATTTTTTAGGCCTATATTGTATGCCATTCTTTAAACGCGAATATCTCCTAAACTAGAAGAGATAGACCCCCCAAAGTTGGCACCAAAAAAATAAATTTTTAGGCATATTTTGTATGCAAATCTTTAAACGCGAATATCTCCTAAACTAGAAGAGATAGACCCCCCAAAGTTGGCACCAAAAAAATAATTTTTTAGGCCTATATTGTATGCAAATCTTTAAACGCGAATATCTCCTAAACTAGAAGAGATAGACCCCCCAAAGTTGGCACCAAAAAAATAATTTTTTAGGCCTATATTGTATGCAAATCTTTAAACGCGAATATCTCCTAAACTAGAAGAGATAGACCCCCCAAAGTTGGCACCAAAAAAATAATTTTTTAGGCCTATATTGTATGCAAATCTTTAAACGCGAATATCTCCTAAACTAGAAGAGATAGACCCCCCAAAGTTGGCACCAAAAAAATAATTTTTTAGGCCTATATTGTATGCAAATCTTTAAACGCGAATATCTCCTAAACTAGAAGAGATAGACCCCCCAAAGTTGGCACCAAAAAAATAATTTTTTAGGCCTATATTGTATGCAAATCTTTAAACGCGAATATCTCCTAAACTAGAAGAGATAGACCCCCCAAAGTTGGCACCAAAAAAATAATTTTTTAGACCTATATTGTATGCAAATCTTGAAACGCGAATATCTCCTAAACTAGAAGAGATAGACCCCCCAAAGTTGGCACCAAAAAAATAATTTTTTAGGCCTATATTGTATGCAAATCTTTAAACGCGAATATCTCCTAAACTAGAAGAGATAGACCCCCCAAAGTTGGCACCAAAAAAATAATTTTTTAGGCCTATATAGTATGCAAATCTTTAAACGCGAATATCTCCTAAACTAGAAGAGATAGACCCCCCAAAGTTGGCACCAAAAAAATAATTTTTTAGGCCTATATTGTATGCAAATCTTTAAACGCGAATATCTCCTAAACTAGAAGAGATAGACCCCCCAAAGTTGGCACCAAAAAAATAATTTTTTAGGCCTATATTGTATGCAAATCTTTAAACGCGAATATCTCCTAAACTAGAAGAGATAGACCCCCCAAAGTTGGCACCAAAAAAATAATTTTTTAGGCCCATATTGTATACAAATCTTTAAACGCGAATATCTCCTAAACTAGAAGAGATAGACCCCCCAAAGTTGGCACCAAAAAAATAATTTTTTAGGCCTATATTGTATGCAAATCTTTAAACGCGAATATCTCCTAAACTAGAAGAGATAGACCCCCCAAAGTTGGCACCAAAAAAATAATTTTTTAGGCACATTTTGTATGCAAATCTTTAAACGCGAATATCTCCTAAACTAGAAGAGATAGACCCCCCAAAGTTGGCACCAAAAAAATAATTTTTTAGGCCTATATTGTATGCAAATCTTTAAACGCGAATATCTCCTAAACTAGAAGAGATAGACCCCCCAAAGTTGGCACCAAAAAAATAATTTTTTAGGCCTATATTGTATGCAAATCTTTAAACGCGAATATCTCCTAAACTAGAAGAGATAGACCCCCCAAAGTTGGCACCAAAAAAATAATTTTTTAGGCCTATATTGTATGCAAATCTTTAAACGCGAATATCTCCTAAACTAGAAGAGATAGACCCCCCAAAGTTGGCACCAAAAAAATAATTTTTTAGGCCTATATTGTATGCAAATCTTTAAACGCGAATATCTCCTAAACTAGAAGAGATAGACCCCCCAAAGTTGGCACCAAAAAAATAATTTTTTAGGCCTATATTGTATGCAAATCTTTAAACGCGAATATCTCCTAAACTAGAAGAGATAGACCCCCCAAAGTTGGCACCAAAAAAATAATTTTTTAGGCCTATATTGTATGCAAATCTTTAAACGCGAATATCTCCTAAACTAGAAGAGATAGACCCCCCAAAGTTGGCACCAAAAAAATAATTTTTTAGGCCTATATTGTATGCAAATCTTTAAACGCGAATATCTCCTAAACTAGAAGAGATAGACCCCCCAAAGTTGGCACCAAAAAAATAATTTTTTAGGCCTATATTGTATGCAAATGTTTAAACGCGAATATCTCCTAAACTAGAAGAGATAGACCCCCCAAAGTTGGCACCAAAAAAATAATTTTTTAGGCACATTTTGTATGCAAATCTTTAAACGCGAATATCTCCTAAACTAGAAGAGATAGACCCCCCAAAGTTGGCACCAAAAAAATAATTTTTTAGGCTTATATTGTATGCAAATCTTTAAACGCGAATATCTCCTAAACTAGAAGAGATAGACCCCCCAAAGTTGGCACCAAAAAAATAATTTTTTAGGCCTATATTGTATGCCATTCTTTAAACGCGAATATCTCCTAAACTAGAAGAGATAGACCCCCCAAAGTTGGCACCAAAAAAATAATTTTTTAGGCCTATATTGTATGCAAATCTTTAAACGCGAATATCTCCTAAACTAGAAGAGATAGACCCCCCAAAGTTGGCACCAAAAAAATAATTTTTTAGGCCTATATTGTATGCAAATCTTTAAACGCGAATATCTCCTAAACTAGAAGAGATAGACCCCCCAAAGTTGGCACCAAAAAAATAATTTTTTAGGCCTATATTGTATGCAAATCTTTAAACGCGAATATCTCCTAAACTAGAAGAGATAGACCCCCCAAAGTTGGCACCAAAAAAATAATTTTTTAGGCCTATATTGTATGCCATTCTTTAAACGCGAATATCTCCTAAACTAGAAGAGATAGACCCCCCAAAGTTGGCACCAAAAAAATAAATTTTTAGGCATATTTTGTATGCAAATCTTTAAACGCGAATATCTCCTAAACTAGAAGAGATAGACCCCCCAAAGTTGGCACCAAAAAAATAATTTTTTAGGCCTATATTGTATGCAAATCTTTAAACGCGAATATCTCCTAAACTAGAAGAGATAGACCCCCCAAAGTTGGCACCAAAAAAATAATTTTTTAGGCCTATATTGTATGCAAATCTTTAAACGCGAATATCTCCTAAACTAGAAGAGATAGACCCCCCAAAGTTGGCACCAAAAAAATAATTTTTTAGGCCTATATTGTATGCAAATCTTTAAACGCGAATATCTCCTAAACTAGAAGAGATAGACCCCCCAAAGTTGGCACCAAAAAAATAATTTTTTAGGCCTATATTGTATGCAAATCTTTAAACGCGAATATCTCCTAAACTAGAAGAGATAGACCCCCCAAAGTTGGCACCAAAAAAATAATTTTTTAGGCCTATATTGTATGCAAATCTTTAAACGCGAATATCTCCTAAACTAGAAGAGATAGACCCCCCAAAGTTGGCACCAAAAAAATAATTTTTTAGACCTATATTGTATGCAAATCTTTAAACGCGAATATCTCCTAAACTAGAAGAGATAGACCCCCCAAAGTTGGCACCAAAAAAATAATTTTTTAGGCCTATATTGTATGCAAATCTTTAAACGCGAATATCTCCTAAACTAGAAGAGATAGACCCCCCAAAGTTGGCACCAAAAAAATAATTTTTTAGGCCTATATAGTATGCAAATCTTTAAACGCGAATATCTCCTAAACTAGAAGAGATAGACCCCCCAAAGTTGGCACCAAAAAAATAATTTTTTAGGCCTATATTGTATGCAAATCTTTAAACGCGAATATCTCCTAAACTAGAAGAGATAGACCCCCCAAAGTTGGCACCAAAAAAATAATTTTTTAGGCACATTTTGTATGCAAATCTTTAAACGCGAATATCTCCTAAACTAGAAGAGATAGACCCCCCAAAGTTGGCACCAAAAAAATAATTTTTTAGGCTTATATTGTATGCAAATCTTTAAACGCGAATATCTCCTAAACTAGAAGAGATAGACCCCCCAAAGTTGGCACCAAAAAAATAATTTTTTAGGCCTATATTGTATGCAAATCTTTAAACGCGAATATCTCCTAAACTAGAAGAGATAGACCCCCCAAAGTTGGCACCAAAAAAATAATTTTTTAGGCACATTTTGTATGCAAATCTTTAAACGCGAATATCTCCTAAACTAGAAGAGATAGACCCCCCAAAGTTGGCACCAAAAAAATAATTTTTTAGGCTTATATTGTATGCAAATCTTTAAACGCGAATATCTCCTAAACTAGAAGAGATAGACCCCCCAAAGTTGGCACGAAAAAAATAATTTTTTAGGCCTATATTGTATGCAAATCTTTAAACGCGAATATCTCCTAAACTAGAAGAGATAGACCCCCCAAAGTTGGCACCAAAAAAATAATTTTTTAGGCCTATATTGTATGCAAATCTTTAAACGCGAATATCTCCTAAACTAGAAGAGATAGACCCCCCAAAGTTGGCACGAAAAAAATAATTTTTTAGGCCTATATTGTATGCAAATCTTTAAACGCGAATATCTCCTAAACTAGAAGAGATAGACCCCCCAAAGTTGGCACCAAAAAAATAATTTTTTAGACCTATATTGTATGCAAATCTTTAAACGCGAATATCTCCTAAACTAGAAGAGATAGACCCCCCAAAGTTGGCACCGAAAAAATAATTTTTTAGGCCTATATTGTATGCAAATCTTTAAACGCGAATATCTCCTAAACTAGAAGAGATAGACCCCCCAAAGTTGGCACCAAAAAAATAATTTTTTAGGCCTATATAGTATGCAAATATTTAAACGCGAATATCTCCTAAACTAGAAGAGATAGACCCCCCAAAGTTGGCACCAAAAAAATAATTTTTTAGGCCTATATTGTATGCAAATCTTTAAACGCGAATATCTCCTAAACTAGAAGAGATAGACCCCCCAAAGTTGGCACCAAAAAAATAATTTTTTAGGCACATTTTGTATGCAAATCTTTAAACGCGAATATCTCCTAAACTAGAAGAGATAGACCCCCCAAAGTTGGCACCAAAAAAATAAATTTTTAGGCCTAAATTGTATGCAAATCTTTAAACGCGAATATCTCCTAAACTAGAAGAGATAGACCCCCCAAAGTTGGCACCAAAAAAATAATTTTTAGGCACATTTTGTATGCAAATCTTTAAACGCGAATATCTCCTAAACTAGAAGAGATAAACCCCCCAAAGTTGGCACCAAAAAAATAATTTTTTAGGCCTATATTGTATGCAAATCTTTAAACGCGAATATCTCCTAAACTAGAAGAGATAGACCCCCCAAAGTTGGCACCAAAAAAATAATTTTTTAGGCCTATATTGTATGCAAATCTTTAAACGCGAATATCTCCTAAACTAGAAGAGATAGACCCCCCAAAGTTGGCACCAAAAAAATAATTTTTTAGGCCTATATTGTATGCAAATCTTTAAACGCGAATATCTCCTAAACTAGAAGAGATAGACCCCCCAAAGTTGGCACCAAAAAAATAATTTTTTAGGCCTATATTGTATGCAAATCTTTAAACGCGAATACCTCCTAAACTAGAAGAGATAGACCCCCCAAAGTTGGCACCAAAAAAATAATTTTTTAGGCCTATATTGTATGCAAATCTTTAAACGCGAATATCTCCTAAACTAGAAGAGATAGACCCCCCAAAGTTGGCACCAAAAAAATAATTTTTTAGGCCTATATTGTATGCAAATCTTTAAACGCGAATATCTCCTAAACTAGAAGAGATAGACCCCCCAAAGTTGGCACCAAAAAAATAATTTTTTAGGCACATTTTGTATGCAAATCTTTAAACGCGAATATCTCCTAAACTAGAAGAGATAGACCCCCCAAAGTTGGCACCAAAAAAATAATTTTTTAGGCTTATATTGTATGCAAATCTTTAAACGCGAATATCTCCTAAACTAGAAGAGATAGACCCCCCAAAGTTGGCACCAAAAAAATAATTTTTTAGGCCTATATTGTATGCCATTCTTTAAACGCGAATATCTCCTAAACTAGAAGAGATAGACCCCCCAAAGTTGGCACCAAAAAAATAATTTTTTAGGCCTATATTGTATGCAAATCTTTAAACGCGAATATCTCCTAAACTAGAAGAGATAGACCCCCCAAAGTTGGCACCAAAAAAATAATTTTTTAGGCCTATATTGTATGCAAATCTTTAAACGCGAATATCTCCTAAACTAGAAGAGATAGACCCCCCAAAGTTGGCACCAAAAAAATAATTTTTTAGGCCTATATTGTATGCAAATCTTTAAACGCGAATATCTCCTAAACTAGAAGAGATAGACCCCCCAAAGTTGGCACCAAAAAAATAATTTTTTAGGCCTATATTGTATGCCATTCTTTAAACGCGAATATCTCCTAAACTAGAAGAGATAGACCCCCCAAAGTTGGCACCAAAAAAATAAATTTTTAGGCATATTTTGTATGCAAATCTTTAAACGCGAATATCTCCTAAACTAGAAGAGATAGACCCCCCAAAGTTGGCACCAAAAAAATAATTTTTTAGGCCTATATTGTATGCAAATCTTTAAACGCGAATATCTCCTAAACTAGAAGAGATAGACCCCCCAAAGTTGGCACCAAAAAAATAATTTTTTAGGCCTATATTGTATGCAAATCTTTAAACGCGAATATCTCCTAAACTAGAAGAGATAGACCCCCCAAAGTTGGCACCAAAAAAATAATTTTTTAGGCCTATATTGTATGCAAATCTTTAAACGCGAATATCTCCTAAACTAGAAGAGATAGACCCCCCAAAGTTGGCACCAAAAAAATAATTTTTTAGGCCTATATTGTATGCAAATCTTTAAACGCGAATATCTCCTAAACTAGAAGAGATAGACCCCCCAAAGTTGGCACCAAAAAAATAATTTTTTAGGCCTATATTGTATGCAAATCTTTAAACGCGAATATCTCCTAAACTAGAAGAGATAGACCCCCCAAAGTTGGCACCAAAAAAATAATTTTTTAGACCTATATTGTATGCAAATCTTGAAACGCGAATATCTCCTAAACTAGAAGAGATAGACCCCCCAAAGTTGGCACCAAAAAAATAATTTTTTAGGCCTATATTGTATGCAAATCTTTAAACGCGAATATCTCCTAAACTAGAAGAGATAGACCCCCCAAAGTTGGCACCAAAAAAATAATTTTTTAGGCCTATATAGTATGCAAATCTTTAAACGCGAATATCTCCTAAACTAGAAGAGATAGACCCCCCAAAGTTGGCACCAAAAAAATAATTTTTTAGGCCTATATTGTATGCAAATCTTTAAACGCGAATATCTCCTAAACTAGAAGAGATAGACCCCCCAAAGTTGGCACCAAAAAAATAATTTTTTAGGCCTATATTGTATGCAAATCTTTAAACGCGAATATCTCCTAAACTAGAAGAGATAGACCCCCCAAAGTTGGCACCAAAAAAATAATTTTTTAGGCCCATATTGTATACAAATCTTTAAACGCGAATATCTCCTAAACTAGAAGAGATAGACCCCCCAAAGTTGGCACCAAAAAAATAATTTTTTAGGCCTATATTGTATGCAAATCTTTAAACGCGAATATCTCCTAAACTAGAAGAGATAGACCCCCCAAAGTTGGCACCAAAAAAATAATTTTTTAGGCACATTTTGTATGCAAATCTTTAAACGCGAATATCTCCTAAACTAGAAGAGATAGACCCCCCAAAGTTGGCACCAAAAAAATAATTTTTTAGGCCTATATTGTATGCAAATCTTTAAACGCGAATATCTCCTAAACTAGAAGAGATAGACCCCCCAAAGTTGGCACCAAAAAAATAATTTTTTAGGCCTATATTGTATGCAAATCTTTAAACGCGAATATCTCCTAAACTAGAAGAGATAGACCCCCCAAAGTTGGCACCAAAAAAATAATTTTTTAGGCCTATATTGTATGCAAATCTTTAAACGCGAATATCTCCTAAACTAGAAGAGATAGACCCCCCAAAGTTGGCACCAAAAAAATAATTTTTTAGGCCTATATTGTATGCAAATCTTTAAACGCGAATATCTCCTAAACTAGAAGAGATAGACCCCCCAAAGTTGGCACCAAAAAAATAATTTTTTAGGCCTATATTGTATGCAAATCTTTAAACGCGAATATCTCCTAAACTAGAAGAGATAGACACCCCAAAGTTGGCACCAAAAAAATAATTTTTTAGGCCTATATTGTATGCAAATCTTTAAACGCGAATATCTCCTAAACTAGAAGAGATAGACCCCCCAAAGTTGGCACCAAAAAAATAATTTTTTAGGCCTATATTGTATGCAAATGTTTAAACGCGAATATCTCCTAAACTAGAAGAGATAGACCCCCCAAAGTTGGCACCAAAAAAATAATTTTTTAGGCACATTTTGTATGCAAATCTTTAAACGCGAATATCTCCTAAACTAGAAGAGATAGACCCCCCAAAGTTGGCACCAAAAAAATAATTTTTTAGGCTTATATTGTATGCAAATCTTTAAACGCGAATATCTCCTAAACTAGAAGAGATAGACCCCCCAAAGTTGGCACCAAAAAAATAATTTTTTAGGCCTATATTGTATGCCATTCTTTAAACGCGAATATCTCCTAAACTAGAAGAGATAGACCCCCCAAAGTTGGCACCAAAAAAATAATTTTTTAGGCCTATATTGTATGCAAATCTTTAAACGCGAATATCTCCTAAACTAGAAGAGATAGACCCCCCAAAGTTGGCACCAAAAAAATAATTTTTTAGGCCTATATTGTATGCAAATCTTTAAACGCGAATATCTCCTAAACTAGAAGAGATAGACCCCCCAAAGTTGGCACCAAAAAAATAATTTTTTAGGCCTATATTGTATGCAAATCTTTAAACGCGAATATCTCCTAAACTAGAAGAGATAGACCCCCCAAAGTTGGCACCAAAAAAATAATTTTTTAGGCCTATATTGTATGCCATTCT